>NC_054708.1:30147842-30172842 GCF_016097555.1 Gigantopelta aegis
AAGAAACAAAGGTAGATTCAGTATACTTTTAAAGGGATTCCTAATTTAGGTGTTTGCTCAGTTTGTTGAGCTTAGAATAATGAATAAGCATTTGCTTAGTGCAGTAGGTGTAGCTACTGTGCCTACATGAATAAAACATATTTAGGGGTCACAGCACACTTGTGACCCTTAACTTTCTTTTCCCCACCCCACCCTTAGATCCGCGCCTGCATGGATGAGGTGATGGTTTGGTATAATATGGAGAAATTATTACCTTCGAGATGGATTTTAGTGCATTTTGCATATTTCTGTGCTCGTCAGAGCAGCAAGCAGCAAAAATTGCTTTTGGAACGATCGAAAAAAACCCGACGTTGACGCGCTGTTGACGCGTTGCGCTAGTGGTGGTATGTATATGGTAATTCATTGGAATTGATTTTTTGCTGGCGACGCGCTGCGCTAATGTGGGACGGCCTTTAGGAATAAAGTAAAATAGTGTTATGTCAAAACGTTTCGATGCGGCGGTTTGTTTGGTGTTAAAAACAGAATGTTATTACCGGAACTACTTTTTATCAATTACGTCAACAACAGAATACGTGAGGATTCGATCATTTCTAGTTTTATCCCAATATCGTCTGCACTGTGAGTGACAGTGACAAACTGACAGACGACAGTCACAATGTCGGATGACAGATACGAAAGTTTTGGCGGAGACATTTACGTTAATAGTAGAAAATAATCAAACAGAAATGACATAATAAGTATGAATCTAAGTCATTAGAAACTGTTTTTACTGCACATAAAGTTGACAGACGCAACATTTTGCCGGTACTAGATCACATGTTTAATGAGCTTTATCAAAAATATCCAACTGAATCAGTATACTTTTAGGTTTGGTTGATGGCGGAAATTGTTATAAATGAATGTGTAAAATCTGGTTCATGTATGTTACTTCTAAATGTAGTAATTTTCAGAAATCTTACCTCACGTGTAGCCTTCTCACATATTTCTATCGCTTCGCTTAGTACCAATATCCAGTGTCGCTCTCATACGGCGGTATACGCTTGATTCGTCGCCTGTGCCGCCATAGCTCGGCAAAGCAAAAACGACAGCCTGTTGTCAGTTTCAGTTAACACGTGCGTTTGCGATTTCAAATTGTAGGGTTCGTCTCAAAAAATTAAAAGAGAAATCTTGCGCTGTACGAAGAACGTTCGGTTGAGGATACGGTACTAGAGTTTTTAGTTAAAACAGGTTTGATCTTGACAATGTATTATCAACAGTCGTACCTTCCTATTTCAGAATTGATATTTTATAAAGTGTTAGTAGAAGTTTCAAAGTTTAGTTTGTATACTAGTAACACATTAATCATGTATATATTTTTTAAATAAAATATACTAAAGTAGACAATGAACGTTTTCACTTCTTAATTTTACGTGTTAAAATCGACAAATTCAAATAAATATTAGTTCGTTTGGAAAGGGTAAAGTTAGGGGTGTGTGTGTGTGTTTAATGACATCAAAGATAAAGCATATTGATTTAATAATCATCCGACCCCATACAACCGTAAATAAAATGTGTTGAGTGCGTCGTTAAATAAAACATATCCTATCCTTCCTTCCATCTGCTGTTGGATGTCTAACATTTGGTAATTTTGACATATAATCTTAGAGAGGAATCGGGTGCATGTGCAGGGGGAGGGTATTGGAGGTCGAAACCCTTACTTGCCCAAGCTTAAAACAATTTTGAAATGTATTTTTTGGGGAAGCATGGCTCAACACAGTCTATAACCCCAACCCCGCTGAAATCCCTGCACACGCGCCTCGGAAACCCGCTACATTTTCTTTTATATGTACCATCCCACAGACAGGATATCACATACCATTGTCTTTTATATACCCGCCGATGGGGATCGATCCTAGACTGACCGCGCATTTCTAAAAAAACACCTTTTTAGGTCTAAGTAATAAATAAAAATAACATATAGTCTTGAAAAATGTTACGTAAATCGAACACAGTACTCTCTTCCTCTACCCCTAGAGCGTTACGTAATTAGTAACACCCCCTTACATGTAACACGTATGCCAACAGCTGGCCACTGTCAAAATTTCAAGGCAAATCCCCCACCCACCGACCACTGGAAAGGCGTTGTACCATACCTCTATGGATATAAATATGTTTTGGAGATATGAGACGACCCCTCGATCAAGACAGTTAAATTTGTTCAAAAATTGCGAAATCTCACGTGATCTCTTGTTGGGGAATTCTATACTTGTGATAAGCCAATAAAAACCGATATCGGTACGAGCCCGTCAAAAGTGTCCCACTTTCAAAATACTGGCTTTGTTTTTGACCTGGATAAGCCAGCGTAGTGAAACGGATGCGGAGTGCGGTGTCATATATGCACCAAACGTAATTGGATTTTCTGTTCTATATGCTTAAATAATAAAAATATTCCGGATACTAACGTCAAAAATATAACGTTCAATTCTTAAATAATAATAATAATAATAATAATAATAATAATAATAATAAAAGTTGATGCGCCAGGGTCAAGATCGACGCGCGTGCTGACCAGAAATTTATTTTGTTTGGTCTAAGAATGGGGAAGCTGCAGGGACATTCCTGAGTTTGCTACATTGTAAGATGTTTCAGACTAATAAAATATTTCTACGATTAAACTTACATATTCAATATATTTTCTTGTTTAGAATATCAGTATCTGTATATTCAATGTGTTTCTGGTCGTCTTAATATTTGTAAGAAGCCCAAACTGGATTTTGTCTTCAAATAATTTCGTACGTACGAAAAAATATATTTTAAGAAATACAATAAAATTTAACCTAGTACAAATATCAGAACGGCCAGAAACACATTTAATATACAGCCACTAATATTTCATGCAGAAAAATATATTTGATATGTAATTACAATCGTTAAAAAGTCTCTGTTAGTCGATAACATCTTAAAAGTTGCAGCAAACTCAGGAATTTCCCTTTAAGTTATGACGTCGCTTCCCAAAATTACGTCATTCGTTGTGCATGTGAAATCATTATGGCACACGTGTGTCATTCTGGTTATATTTCTTTGAAATGTAAAGTTAATTTCTCTGTCCTAGCAGATTGGTCTGAAAAATTGACCCTTTCTATGGCTATTCTGAGGTGTTTTCTGCTGGCTAGCCTAGCTGCTTTCTGACCACATTTTTTTGGAAAGAAATTACATTAAAAATCGGGATATGATTTTTTTTTTCGCCTGTGGACCTCGCCAAAGTTCCGGCTAACTCAATAAGAGGGCCAAATTCATGCAATCGAAAATCACCATTGTGATGTCACAGAATATACCTTCAGCTATATTAAGTGCTTAGAAAACACATGACTGACAAAACCGATCCACAAGAAAATAATTAGCACTATGTTACTATATATATACACACATTCCTTGGCCTGGCGAAATAGATTTAGCACCCCTATGTTTTGATAAGAAAATATAGTTTTTATAGGTTAAACAAATTTGGCGGAATGTTCGAACTCTAAGTACTCCTTTAGCAGCCTTCTCTCTCATCGTACAGTGGGTAAAGCGCTCGCTTGATGCGCAGTCGGTTTAGGATCGATCCCCGTCAGTGGGCCCTTTGGGCTATTTCTCGCTCCAGCCAGTACACCAAGACTGGTACATCGAAGGTCGTGGTATGTGTTATCCTGTCTATGGGATGGTGCATATAAAAGATCTCTTGCTGCTAATCGAAAAGAGTAGCCCATGAAGTGGCGACAGCGGGTTTCCTCTCTCTATATCTGTGTGGTCCTTAACCATATGTCTGACGCCATATAACCGTAAATAAAATGTGTTGAGTGCGTCGTTAAATAAAACATTTCTTTCCTTCCTTCCTCTCATCGTACATACATACAAAACGATTATCCGACAAAAGGATAATCAAATATAGTTTAGCAGGATACACAACAAGAAAAAAAAATCCTAGACGACATTCTTCAATATGGGCGATCATTGCTATTTCATTCATATAGTGGCCAGTTATATTTTTACACACTGCACATAAAAAAACCTATTTTTGTTTTTTTTTCCAAAACACTTTTTCTTTTCTCTAACGTCAAGCCACACTGGGATCATTGGCACAAAAACATTAAAAATGTTTGATCTGGTATGGCGTATAGGAAAAAACAAGAGTGGTCATATCCAGCTAGCATTTTCCCCCACCCAGCCTTTAAAAGCTTATCAACAAATAAAGTTATTTATTTAGTTATTTTATATATCGGGTAATTAAAAAAGAGAAAAAGTCTCACTTTATGATGTTGAATACTGTATGCAAAGTACGCCACCCCACCCCCGTCTAAACCAGTGGTGGTTAGTCCATTTGTACAGAACGGTTAGCATTTTGCGATGCGCTCCTGAATCACTGTTGAATGTTGTATTCTCCAGATACCATAAGAAGAGTTCTTAATGAAAAATTGAACATTAAAGAAGACTTAATGAAGGTAAGATGATAGACGGATTAGTTTTGTCTCTGTATGTTATCTTTTGGTTTTAATTATTTGTATATTGTATGGGCCTAATTATGTCTTATACCCACTGAACTGTATACAATATTTGGCCAAAACAATCTTCTATAGGAAAAGTAACGGGCTTAAAACAGAAACACCGCCGGAAATTATTTCTGTTTGGTCCATAATTTTTCACAACGGCTAACACAAAAATCGTGCATTTGATAATACAAGCATGATATGTGGTATGTGTAATGTTGTTGGGTCACTTGTTACAAAAATGACGTTAGCCACCTGGAATTACAATATGGCTGTCATTTTTCAAGACTGCTGTCATTTGCCATTACAACTAATGGTGTCTGTGTCTACTTGGTGATACACGTATGACACTTGGTATATATTATGTTACTGAGCCACTTATTACAAAAATAACATTATTCACCAGAAATCCTAAGACGGTCACAATTTTTTCAATATGGCCACCATTTACCGCTGCTGCTAACGGAACAATCGTCTACTTGATGATAAAAGCACGAAATGTGGTGTATATAATGTTACTGAGTTACCTTTTACAAAAATAATATTAGCCACCAATTTCCAAGATGGTTATAAAACATTTCAAGATGGTCACCATTTGCCTGTACTGCTAAAGGAATACTCATCTATTTGATGAAAAGAGCATACAAGATGGCTGTCATTTAATCAGGTTTGCTAATGGACTAATATTCCAGTGGTGATAAAAACACAAACATTTGGTATAAATGTATATACACATAATGTACAAAATGTGGTAAATGTGTTTTTAAATACATATATACTGTACACTTGTTATCTTTTATAATTTTATATATATATATATATATATATATATATACATATATATATACATAACATAGAGAGAGAGAGAGAGAGGAGGAGAGAGAGAGAGAGAGAGAGAGAGAGAGAGAGAGAGAGTAATTAATATAATGTTTTTATATTTATTTTTTTCTAGATCATATTTTCAGACCTTCACGCCGGTTTTATCACCTGCATTATCATTGGAGTAGCTTTCATTGTTTTGCTTCCGTTGAGTGGGCTTTGCTGCATCTGTGTCCAATGTTGTTGTAAAAAGAAAGAGAAGGTAGCCTACTTGGTTATGATAAATCCATCACTAGTACTAATAGATTGTTAATATAGTCAGAAGCAGAGTCCACATTTTTTAGGATTTCGTTCTACCCGAGAGAGTCAAAACGACCACCAAGGTTATTCCATGTAGGATGATGTCCTGCATCATTTTCCAGTATAGGTCAACTTTGAAAGTTGAAAGTGTGTATGATGAGGGGGGGGGGGGGGGGGGGGGGGTGGGGGGGGGGGGGGTCACCCTAGGTCAATACCTTTTATGTGGGGTTACTTTTAAACACTAACAACACACTGAATTAGCCAAACGTTTGCTTCAAAATTTGATTTGCATATTCAACACAAAACCTCAACTTTAATGCTAGTTCCAGCCAGTGCACCACAAATGGTACATCAAAGGCCGATTGATTTTAGGGCTGTGAGACATGGAGGGGAAACAAAAATCGAATGTGTGGAATGCAATGCAATGGCAGGATTTGGCATTCATGTTCAATGTTGGAATTAAGATACATAATGCTAGTTTACTTTATTCCTTAGTCTCATCATCTAGTGTAATTGCTGCATATTAAAATGTATTTATTTGTTTATTTATTTGTTTGTTTATTTATTTACATGTATTTATTTATTTATTTTTACATGTATTTATTAATTAATTAATTTATTTATTTATTCACAAACTTACGTGTGAACGGCTTTGTCGATTTATAATCTAATTAAAATTAGCTCCACTATTACATGTGGATCTAACAGCAGCGCGTTGGAGCTCATGTCCAGTTGACCTTTCATTCGACCAATCAAAACCTTACTTGCAAAATCATGCCAGTGATTTGAAATTTTTTTGAAAACATTCGGAATTATGCCGAGGGTATACGAAATCATTCGGGTGAATTACGAAGTATGCCGGAAACTAATTTCAATATAAATGTTTATTTAAAATTTGTTTCCAGACGAAAAAAAACCGTGATGGTATAGTCATAAAATCTGTTTATACTAGTATACAATCCAGACTTTATTACTGCACTTTCCCCCCTGTTTTTTAATGTTAAAATAGACCAACAAGTTCGCCTATTGCATAAATAGTCTCGCCCGATATTTTTAGAATTTGTATGCTCCCGAATAACGCTATAAAAGGCGAAGTGTAATTGGTCGATATTTAAATTGTTATTTATAGATAAAATGTCACCTGGACATGGGAGTCCACGCAATGCTGTTAGATCTACTGGTAGACCCAGTAGAGCTACTTTTAATCAGATTGGTCGATTTACACAGTTTGAGGATGATTTTTTGTTGTTGTTGTTCATTTTGTTGTTGTTGTCTGTTATTTCTTTTACGTCCATCTGGGTATGAACAAAAAAAAAAATCATCCGCAAACTGATGACATAATGTTTAAGTTCATCGAAAAATTAACAAACTTCCGTTGCTACGTCTAGACCAATGACATGACGTTACGTTGTAATTAATGTAACGGAAATTTAATTACGGAAACGGAAATGTATTTCTTACATATCCTCAAAAAACAGGTTTTAAGCAAATTTTAACAATGTCATCTTTATCGACTAAAAGGTATTTACAACCCTCTGCACCTGTAGCGTGCCAGGTTAACCATACCTCACAGCGTAATAGATTTGCTGTCTTTTTATTGGACGTATAGTATTGGTGACCTGGTCATCACCTAGGAGCAGCCAGTCGTATGTCTTCAAATTGTTAACTATGTGTTATCAAAAATATCGCATTGTGTTCTCACCAACGGGTGTGTAAGACACACATATATATATATATATATATATATATATATATATATATATATATATATATATATACATACTGTAAATCTACTATGTATTGCGTCATGAAAGTATTGCGAGTAGTCAACAATGGCCAAAACTGCGTGTAGAAAGTACTGCGACCTCAGCTGATAGAACTGTATTTAAAACTTAACACAATAACGTTGTTTTATCATTAGCCGCAAGGAGTGAAAACTTAGACCACGTGTCAAGCCCAGTACAATTTCCCCAATGACTGGCACGTGACCCATTCAGCCAATCACTGGAGTAACGAAGAAACCATGTTGCAGTATGTCGACTCTGTGTTGGTGCCATATACAACAAAAGTGAAAAAAGAACTCAAACTTCCAGCTCGCCAAACATCTTTGGCAATATTTGATGTTTTTGCCGCCCACAGATGCAAATCTTTTCTTGACTTGTTACGCAAACGGTCATTCGAAAAATTAGATTTGTTCCGGCTGGCTGCACTGGTGAGCTGCAGCCAATGAATCTGTCCGTGAAGATTTTAAATCTGCCATGAAGGAATGGTTTACTCAGTGGTATGCTGATACTGTAGCTAAGAACTTGAAAGAAAAGAATGACAAAGGTGTTGACTTAAGAATAAGTGTGATCAAGCCTATTCATGCTCGGTGGGTTGTGGCCTGCATGGATCAGTTGTCGAAAGACAAAGAAATGATTCTCAGGGGATGGCGTTTGGCAGGATTACTAGGCCAAAGTGAGTAATTGTGCAATTTACAAAGACTGAGCATGTTTGCTTATGACTGGTTGATTATTAAATTACTAAATAAAACTGATTTTTAATTATTTTATACTTTGTTTTTCTTTTTCTTTTTTGGAAAGAGAAAAAAAATCACCAACGACATAATACTGCGTGGAGAAAGTATTGCGATCTTTAGTTCATCGCAGTTTTCGCAGTACTTTGTTGTTCGCAGAACTTCCTGTATTTACAGTATATATATATATATATATATATATATATATATATATATATATATATATATATATGATAAACGAGTTACCATTTATTATCAAATTTATGTCCCGAGTGAAATAAGTTAGAAACGATGTAAACCACTTTACGCACTATTCTGAGAATTGCTATAATTTTGTAATTTAGTTATAAATTTAACACCGAAAACGAAGAGCCACAATTGCAAACTCTTTAAACTACATTACGTCATTTTTTTGTTTTTGCCAAATCGTGATGACGTCATACCGACAAGGTCATTGGTTTGTAAGCGTCAAATTGTCCAATAGTATGGTTCGTTAGACCAATGCAGAATATTTCTCAGTGAGAAAATATGGAACACATTTTTCCAAGTTATGAGTGACTAGTGTAAGATATTACTCATGTCATAACAATTACTCAATATCTCAATATCTAACTAGTGTAATATTGACACGTGCAGACTGGCGGGGGAAAATTGTTTTTTGAATGACGTAGATATTCGAATGACGTCACTTTGCTTCTCCATGCAATAAAATAACTAGGTGCATGGCGCGACCTTTTTCTGAACGCTAGTAAACATTGAGTGCAAAATTGCTGTTGAAAATGTTTTGTTCAGAGATTATTAACGTATCTAACCGTATTTGTACAAAATCTAAACTATGCATTGATGACGTCTCGTTGCTCACTGTGACGTCGTTTAAGTTTACGTGTGACGTAGATCACTTGCTGACACAAAATAACGTGTAGTAGGTCTCGACATCTGCTTACTTCTGCGTTGCGGCTTGTTTGTAGTTCGTTTGTAATAAATAAAATACTAAACTAGCTTGCCTGTCATACAATTTTTATGAAACTCGTGAACAATGTTTGTATCTGACTCGCTTTCGCTTGTCAGATACCAAAACTGTTCACTCGTTCAGTAATATATGTGTGTGTGTGTGTGTGTGTGTGTGTGTGCGCGCGCGCGCCCCTCCCCACTCCCCCCACATACACATGTCACTTTTTGGCACCTTCCTACGCCTGTGATTATTACTATTATTATTGTTGTTGTTGTTATTATTATTATTATTTTAGAAACATTCCTCACAAACCAGAATGAAAAGGATATGTTTCAGTGTCACGTTGGTGATCTTTTCTGTGTTTATAATGTGAGTACACATTTTATATCGTCTCCTTTTGTTGTTGATGGTGATGTTTTCAGTGTTTGAAGACAGATTTCTTCAATTAGTCCAGAGGATATGTAAATGAATCGTGCACTTTTTGATAAAAACATGAAACTTGGCACACACATACTACACATCATAGAGATTAAGATTGAAGGCATTCTCAATATGGCCATGGCAATTTCGCTATATAAAAGCATGGTAAAAATAACCCTAAATAATATTTTATTGTCATTTTATGTTTAACTACTAGTACTTCCATGAATGAACCTCTAGAGTTAAAGACATACTTAGAACATTGACCTCAGATGACTTTTAGAGGTCATTTCAGGGTCATAACTGTAAATAAAATTGATTTGATTACCATTGCATCATCACATGAATTTATCCATAGATAACAGTAAGGGGTAATTACCTTTCAAACGTCTTGCCAGTTTTCATTATCATAGAACGAATACAAGTGACAAAATCTTAAATTTGTGTTATCCCTGCCCCTTATCTCCGTGAGACTTGGCTACGTCTTGCAGCTACAATTTCATAGTTTAAAAAAACTAATTTCTCAATGCTCCACACATGAGAGTTTTATTTCTGAGACACTATGGAGTACACTGATCAAGAAAAACTAAAACACATTTTTTCCTTTCCTTTTTTTTCTTCTATTAAAATCTCTTTTGCAAACTAAATTACCAAAAAAAGAGAATATATATATTTTTTTAAAGTTTCCTCCATATTTTCTTAAATATTAAAAATTATATTTAAAACATTGCTACAAAATATACATTAGAATATTCAGAATGTAATACTGAACAGTATTCAATCAAATGACTATGCCTAACCACCGCCAATTTTGAAGGAGCTAAATTCCGATATATGTTAACAGATAAATAAAGTTTCAGCCATTTTGAAAAATGGCCACTATTTTCATATTTAGCTGGGCTTCTGAAATGACCATCACATATGTTCATACAGATCAGACATCAGGCTAACAAAAGACCATAGTGCCTTTTAGTCCCATTTTTGTTAGTCAAATTGTTTACAGGGTCATGGACTACTAAGCTGATCCTGCTATTGTACGAAAATTTGTCTCGACTTGAATAGAGGTATGATCTGGGAGGCTGTTGTGTTTCTCAAAAAGTCGTGGTAAATAGTGTCCTGTCTATAGGAAAAGTGCATGCACATAAACGATGTTACTGCGTTATCGATAGAGCAACCCTACATGTTACAGGCAAAATGGGGTGGGGGGGGGGGGGGGGGGGGAAGGGGAGCGTAGCTTAGTGGTACAGCGCTCGCCTGATTCCCGTCGGTGGACCAGTTCGGCTATTTCTCGATCCAGCCAGTGCTCCACAACTGGTGTATCAAAGACCGTGGTATATACTATCCTGTCTGTGGGGTGGTGCATATAAAAGATCTCTTGCTGCTAACCGAAAAGAGTATCTCATGAAGTGGCGACAGTAAACTTCATCTCTCAATATCTGTGTGGTCCTTAACCATATGTCCTTAACCATATAACCGTAAATAAAATGTGTTGAGTGCGTCGTTAAATAAAACATTTCCTTTCTTCCTTTTCACACGCCAAATAGCTGTGTGTTTATGTTTGTTTTTTGTTGGGGGGTTTTCTTGGGGGGGGGGTTCTGGGTGGGGGTGGGGGTGGGGTTTAAAGAAAACAAAGGTGCTTAGGTGTCATTAATCAACCATTCCTTTCTTTACCTAGGGTTGCTGTTCATTTGGTGATTGTCTCTAGCACTCTGTGTGATTTCATTATAAACCGTGTGGACAAAGTGACCACCGATATCCTCACTGACATGAAGTCGTTCATCACTGACACAACAGGGGTTCGTCAATCATAGCAAATAAACAAATAAACAATACGTGATTCACTAGTATAGCTATTATCTCTTTATCCTTCTACCGGTATGTCTGCCTCTATCTTCCTCTATCTCTGTATATGTGTGTCTGTCTCTCTGCCTATCCATATAATCTGTCTCTCTGTCTGTCTCTCTCTGTCTCTGTCTCTGTCTCTCTCTCTCTCTCTCTCTCTCTCTCTCTCTCTCTCTCTCTCTCTCTTTCACACACACACACACACACACAATTGTACATATGGAGGTTACTACTATTGTGTTTTATGCGAGCCTCTGCTATTGAAATGAGAGAGAGAGAGAGAGAGAGAGAGAGAGAGAGAGAGAGAGAGAGGGGGAGGTAGAGAGAGACAGACAGAGGTAGTGTGTGAGAGAGAGAGAGAGAGAGAGAGAGAGAGAGAGAGAGAGAGAGACAGACAGACAGACAGACAGACAGAGACAGATAGACATATAATCCACAGACAGACAGACAGACAGAGACAGATAGACATATAATCCAGACAGACAGACAGAGACAGATAGACATATAATCTCAAGCTTAATACGTGTTTTTGTGAACTAATTATCACCAGTGTTCTAGTGTACCCGAAAATATATAATCTTTTCGTTGACGTCAGGCCAGAGTTACTTATTCTTTTATTTCCAGTAGACTTTTATTTAAAAAATAACAAATAAATTATTGTTTTGGTGTATAGATATCATAGGTGACAAGACATTCAACACATGTGGTCACGCTACACTGGAAAACGGTAAAGACTTAAAAGTTATGGAATAAAAGGATTTATTTAATAAATTTTTCATTGTATGTGGATTGCAGGATAAGTAACATAACTGGTTACTAATCATATAGCTTTATCGTGTTCAGTTCGAATGGCGATTGCCACTCAGCTAAGGCCTCGCAGAATTCGCCATTCTAACCTTCGCAGGATAACGGCGATATCTTAATTAAGACAGTAACCAGTTATTCTCAATAAAGAACTCGTAATACAAATGACATCTAACAACCACTGATGTAGTATTCTATATTTCTCCTATACTAAAATATAATATTGTAATGCTTTGCAATTTTCATTTTATTTTTCAGCAATTCCGATACGTTTGTGTGGACATGTATAAACTTATAGCCGACGTCATAGTACACGAAATTACGAGTAAGCTGGTTTGTCCGTTACAAGCGCTTGGCCATAGAACACTACTAGCCCACCTCACGATATTAACAAACTGAAACATTCTACGAGTACTACTATATAGCAATACATGAACCCCTACCTGGCCAAATAACAGTTTAATGGACATAATTCTGTGGAAAAAATCAGTAAATCGTCATGAAATCAAACTTGATCTGTAACAGTACATGATTAAGCTATACACAAAGTTTCAGATCAGAGTTTCGTAAAATCAGTAGGATTCACATGCGAGTGTAATAATTTCTTTATTATATATATATCAGTGCCGTAGCTTGCGGGGGGGGGGGCAAGGGGGGGGGGCAGTCAGGCGCGGATCCAGGATTTTTAAATAGGGTGGGGGCGGAGGGCGCGAAGCGCCCGAGATTCCTAGGGGGTCCGGCGGCATGCTCCCCCGCGAAATTTTGAAATTTAAGTGGCCTGAAACGCGATTTCCTCGCATCTGAGTAACAAAATAGCTATATTAACGTATGTTTTTGGTATTGTCATACTGTTTTTGTTATCTTCAAAATTGGGAAATAAGTGCATTTTTGTGTAATTCCACTCTAGTGTATGCTAGCCTATAGTTAAATTTTTTTTAATAACTTGACCCCAAAAATAGGGGGGGGGGGCCCCGGGCCCCTTGGGCCCCCCACTAAATCCGCGCCTGGCAGTTGCGCACACACACACACACACACCGAAAAAAATCCGGAAAGCATTATAGATACTGAAAGAAAATTCTCTACTTAACTGTTTAAGGAGTTTCAGACTATTAACTACTCAGTTACCCCCGCCCCTCCCCCCCCCCAAAACAAAAAAAATCCTAGCTACGACCCTGTATATATATATTTGTTAATGAATAACAAGCTAGGACCATGTCGAAACGTTTCAGCTAAGACTGGGGAATCCACATTAAGTTATGACGTCGCTTCCCAAAATTACGTCATTCATGGTACACGTGAAATGATTATGACGCACGTGGGTCATACTTTAGTTATATTTCCCTGAATATCTTGAACTATGTGGATAATAATAGGCTCTAGTTGTTCAAAGTATGATTAAAATAACCCTGGCTTAGTTTAATGTTTTCGTTTTAATTATTTTTTGCACAAATACAAAATAAACCTCAGATTTGATTTTGTGTGGATACCTATGGTTGCTCTAAATCTCTAAATTATGTTTTCAATTAGTATTTGTGTTGATTCAGTCTTTGCGTGGTTTTCTGTTACCTTCTGGTTAAGATCACTGACATTTGAACAACTGGCCCTTGGTTGCAATAAAATCTGTAACAGGTTGTTTGACTAACGCAGATCAGCGCACAACAAACAATGTTATAATGGTTCTTAGGTGTGGGTTTTTTTTGGGTTGGTTGGGTGTTTTGGTTTTTTGGGTGTGTTTTTTTTTTTTTTTTTTTTTTTTTTTGGGGGGGGGGGGGTTATTTGGTTGATGTTGTTGTTGTTGTTGTAAACCAAGCAAAAATCCAGTATCATCAAATTACTGAGGCGTGCCAAATGGTCACATTAAGATAATATATTGAGCTTGAAATACTGAAGGAAAAGAAATATGATGATATTATGGCTTGGACATACTGAAGGATTTTTATTAACAATCGAGCAACTGACATGAAACTTAGCATTTGCCATTTCCCAACAGTTGATACCAAAAACCCCTGATGGTCGCAAATGTTATCTACAAATGTCAGCCAAGATCTCACCACGGTTCTGATGCCAGTAATGTTCAATTGTCTGCCAATTTCTTGAGTTGACATACCAGTGATATATGCATGCCAATAATCTCCCATTCCGTGTCATTAGGCAGCCTTCGCCTTGTCACAGTGTTCACACACAAAACAGAACCGTTCAGATCGCCTAAATCGGTACGTAGTGGTATAAAACTCGTACTGCAAGTTCGCACATGTCACCCACACACGTGCACACACACACACGTTTAGTCCATGACTGTTTTTGTTATGACCTGGCCTGGTGCTTATAACATGTTTAGAGTCTAAACTTGAGACTTAATGGAGTCTAAGACAGTAACGTCATGACAACGCCATACAAATTGTATGCGTGTGACGTCATTAAAGATCGAGTCTGGACTCTGAAAGGTTTATAAGCACGAGCCCAGGGCTCATATTTTCGAAGCGATCTTAACGCTATGAAATTGTAAAATCATCGTAAGCTATGACGTCACTATGGTGTGCTTCGAAAATGTGGGCCCTAGCTTGGTGCTTATAAAACTTAGTCTAGACTGAAGACTTTAATAGAGTCTGAGATACTAATGTCACTCTGTTGTTTCCATCTTGCAGTTGTTTAAAAAAAAAATATTCATTTCTTCTTTGACTTGTTTTTCTAACTCTAAACTCTTTTATTATTATTAACAGATGAACACTAGAAAGTATAATTAACCTTCAAAATCCCAAGTGAATTAGAATATACTCATGTGTGTAGTTTTGCTAAGGGTTCGCATGACGAATTTGCATATGGAGCAAATTTACATATGGAGCAAATTTACATATATGTAGATTTAAATTTACTCCTGGAGTAATTTTACTCATGTGAACAAATCCGTTCGGGTGAGGTATATACTCTCAATTGTATATTTACTTATGTGAATAAATATACTCAAACGAGTAAACAGGTGCATGCGTTTGGGGAATTCGGTGACAAAGCAACCTTTAAAAGGACATTGCTGAGTTTGCTGCATTGTAAGATATTTCCGACTAATAAAATGTTTCTACGATTAAACTTACATAATAAATATATTTTCTTGTTTAGAATATCAGTGCCTGTATATTCAATGTGTTTCTGGTCATCTCAATATTTGTAAGAAGCCCAAACTGGATTTTGTCTTCAAATAATTTCGTACGTACGAAAAAATATTTTTTTAGGAAATAAAATGAAATTTAACCTAGTACAGATATTAGAACGATCAGAAACACGTTTAATATACATCCACTAATATTTTACGCAGAAAAATATATTAGATATGTAAATGCAGTCGTTAAAAAGTCTCTGTTAGTCGATAACATCTGAAACATTGCAGCAAACTCAGGAATGTCCCTTTAAAGGGACTGACACTATTTGTTTTAACACACAAAGCATATGTTTCAATATTAGAGCCGTTTATGATCACTGAAATCAAACATTACTTATATCTTATTATTTAGAGTATCCACTTCCGTACAACCGAGGTGTTACTGGTCATCCTGGTGTTTCTAATACCACAAAATGCATTTTTTATATTTTTAAAAATGCACGTGTGTCTGAGAAGTAACGGTTAAGGAGTCGTGTTTAATCTATTTTAAGGGTATTTTAACGTCACAGACTCTGTTTTATCAATGTTCACCAATGCCCATTTAAACACGATCGATTTTCATTTTCAGGTCTACATGAACATGTTGAAAAAACGGCAATACGTACGCTGAATGCAAATAGAATCGTAAATGCTTTTGGAAATGCCGAGACTGGTACATTTTCAATTTTAATTACTGGTCCATACAGCAACTCACTCTCTCTGTGTGTGTGTGTGTGTGTGTGTGTGTGTGTGTCTCTCTCTCTCTCTCTCTCTCTCTCTCTCTCTCTCTCTCTCTCTCGACCTTGACCTTGAAGATAATTGGCATACAAGTGGACCGAAGCTTTTCAGAATGCTACTGTAATAAGTTTTAAAATGATATAATAATATATAGTCAAGGGGACTATGAAATCCCATGGGAAATAAATGATTAGAAGATCACACCTATTTAGATACCTTCTATACACGCTAAAGAGCAAGAAAAATCATGATGGCAAACTTTGAGGGGTGGCCGATAGCGGCCATCTTGAATTTCAAAATGGCTGCCATTTACACTAATTTTTCAACAATAATTCCGGTTGTGAACATCGTATGAAGCTGTTTTTGGTGGAAAAACCGAGATTTTTTAATAGTAATGAGCTTAAAGAAGACTTCATTTAGTGGATATCATGAGCCGGGGGGGGGGGACGCCCTTTTGGAAAATCATGGAATCTTGAAATGTCCTGTAAATTGCCAGATATTGCCTATTATTCATATTCTTAACATTACTTCCAGTATTTTAATCTTCATAACTCTCATCCTCATCATCTGTTAAGACAGTTTCTTCCCAACTTTCACACGGTTCATCATCAGAACAGTTACATAAGTCTGTACAGTGAAGTCAATTTTTTTCTGCATTTGCAACGGTTGTTTGCACACCGTGTCTGTGCATATGAACACTTCACCAGATGAGTCACTGCATCAGGAGCAGGAGGCAAGGAAGTCATCACTGGTTGGAAGTGTCCAACTAAATCCCAACCATAATGCTGAGGTTCTGGAAGCTCGGGGTTGGCCACTACATCATTTTACCAAACCATAGCCTGGTAATGAGCTCTCAAAATTGCAGGTATCAGTGCAGCCCTAGTTGGAGGTAGACCCTCAGATTCTTTTTTTTTTTTTTTTGAACAGCCACCACCTCATATCTGCTACATTCGTCATTTCTGTGAGAGGCAAATACAGCTTGCAGACATATGCTTCTAGAGCGGCAATTAAGGCTTCGGATGGTTTCTCCGATACACCAAGCTGTGCAAATGCCTGCACTATATCATCACCTGCGTGAAGTTCTTGTAGCACTTTCCAGCATGTCAGCTTCCCCTTGCCAGCAAATCTACCAGTAATGTCTGCTCCAGATAGTGCACGAAAACCCGGCAGTGCTGCAGTTTTGTTGGGACCAAGGGCATTGTAGATAGGTTGAAGTTGTATGACTCTACTTTTCTGGGCAATTCCTGTCACAAAACATGTGTCTTGACAGAAATTTGGATAACGTCTGATAGCTAGCACAAGAACGTCAGTATCCGGAGACTGGATCCTAATTGAAGTGGCCCCATTTGATGTGGCGTCAACAGAATGAAGAATTAGCTTGGTGTCTGCCTCTTCCTGAATACTTGAAAGATTAACTTTTCTGTGAGTGCCTTTTGCATGATCACCCCATGCTACTACAGTATTCTTTCCGTTTGTCAGGGCATGCGCTAGAACTTTGTGGGCTAGATATGCTGTGAGTTCATCTTTTGTCTTTATATGAGCTAGAAGATTGTGCATGCTAACTGTGGCGATTGATGTTATATCTGTGATGTGATATGCTACATAATCTGGTCCAATAGCACAGAAAGGTACCATATTCTTGTTGACGACCCATAAACTCTTCCCATATCTCGGTATCTGTTTGAGCTAAGGCTTTCATATCTCCCAAGTACACAGGAGTAAGGCGTGCATAATTCAACTTGTCGGAAGCAAAGAAGTATTTTACAAAGACTTCTGTGGTGTCAAGATGAAGCTTCCAATCACCAGTCCGTACAGCTCTGATGTACATGAGCATTTCTAATACCATCTGCATATACTGACGAATGGCTCTGGCTAGTGGATTGTTTGTGACATGTTCATCAAATCTGCTCATCGGGTTCACAATATCCAGTAATACAATGGTATGCATCATATCTGCATGGGCTTTCTGTATGTCTTCAACATTACCATTTTAGCAAGCCTGGTTGAGATGGTACACCTTACTAGCACATGCACGGAGCAAATATGTGTTGTCTTTAAAGAAAGCTTCTGCATAGAGTGTGAACAAAGCCTGTAGGGTAGTTAAATTGACATGTCGTCCCTCGAGAATCTGTTTCACGGTAGCTGAACCATATAAGTCTGCTTCAATCCAACACAAATCTAGCCCACTATTGTCTGTGTATGAGCCAATTGTTCGGAGATGAGCCATAACCATATGCAGTTCCCCAGGGCGGAGGATAAGGTGACTGCAATCCTCCCGAGCTATTTGAAGTTGTTTGCCTGGCTTGTATAAGTCAAGAGTTATCACTGTTTTGCGTTCTGGGCCAACAACCTTGGCAGATATGTCGGAGCCGGAGCAGCCAGTAGTGGAGGTGTGTTAACACTTGTGAGAGTCACTGACTTACTCAAAAGAGAATTGTAAGCTGCCCAGCCTGGAATGTGGTATGCATGCGTTACTTCCTCTTGTTCTGTGCTGAATTGGGTTGTTTCACTAGAGAGAGCTTTCCCTAGCAGCCAAGCCATTTCATATCTGTAGTCCCTGCCTGCTTGTGGTTCTTTATTGAGAGCAAATGTTGGGTACGCTGGGCTTGGTGGTTTGGGATTTTTTGGCATTGTACAGGGAATGAGATCAGTGTTTGTTGAAGGTAGTTCCTTGGTGGTCTTCATTTTGGCTTGGCCTGTGAGGTCTAACTTGGATGTTATATCCTCTGAATTATGCCTCTGGTACATTGCCATTACTGTGCCATGAAGTGTACGCTTTCCGTTTGGCGTATCCTCAGCAAAGTCAACATTGTCTACTGCAAAGAATATATGTCGGCCAGGACAATGTTTGCAAGGATATAGACTCCATAATTTTCTTGCATTTGTTTTAGAACTGTATTAGCTATTTGAGTTTCTAGTTTTAGGATTCGTCGTATGCCACTGAAACACCAAAACCATGCAGAAGATTGATGACGTTTTTGTCCCTTATTGCTTGTCTTACAGCTACACCAATACCTAGCTGTTGTGGCATTTCATTGTGGTACCTAACTACAATCAGATTTATGTCTTGTCTGACGATCTGAGAGATGATAATACACAGTACTCTGGGCAAGACTCTTTGCATGTTTATCTACTGCTGCTCTTTTGCCCTCAGACATGTCAGACGACAGACTGGACTTTGTTCCTTGCAAAATCCACCGGAATAATGTATACAACTCTGTTGGTACATGTGCATCAGTTATGTCAGTTAGTGAGCCGCTGAAATTGCATCTTTCCGCTTTTGTGATCACTTGTCGGAGAATGATGGATGCTTTGAATAGTGTCTTCATGTCAGCTTCAATGTTCCTATTTTTGCGATTCTGCTGTGATCTGCACTGCTGCATCCCGGGAATCTTTTACACCTTACAAGGTCAGATTCATTCCTTCGCTTTGGGTTATGGAATTCTATACCAGGAATTTCACTTGCAATAAGATCTTTTACATTTTTACGCGAACACACAGGATTCTCTACACAGTTAGCTGACCTAATATACAGGTATGCAGTATGCAGATCAGACATTTTTGAGAATCTCACCAGCAATCAGGGTCTCTTCAACCAGGCTTACGAACTCAATGTCGGCTTGCTATTTCATTTGCTGCATTTGGAATTGTTCTTTCTTGGCTTTGTTTGCGGAGAACATTGGTAACATGGGTCGTCCAACATTTGTTATGATACTGAATATCAATGGCATGTGCATCGTTGGGGCTTATAGCAGTGCTGAGCTTCACACGGTAGTTGTCATCATTACTTTTTTCAATTGCTGAACGAAAATGCCGGCCAGCAACATCAGTGCGAACTATAAACAGTGGGTTGCGTTTTGAAGATTTTGTATCACAGAAAAAACATACAGTAGTGTCATATGGGATTGACTGTGAGCGGGTGAATGTGGCAGCAGAAGGCAATGGAATAGGTGCTGACTGAGATTGTACTTTCTGTGTTAATTGTTTTTCATAGCGCAGTTTTGCCCTCCTACAGGAAATAACAAAACATTACTATTTTTGTGTGCAATTTAGAAAACGATCGGTTCAGAAATAAATAGCTTATAGTAAATTTCATTGTATGAAAACAAAACGTTCCCTGTGGACATTTACTGAAATCACGTTTTTGTTTTCGCTTTATCACAAAAAAAGAAGTAAAGTTTGTTTTATTTAACGACGCCACTAGAGCACATTGATTTTTTTTATCTTATCATCGGCTATTGGACGTCAAACATATGGTCATTCTGACACTGTATTTTTTTTTAAGGAAACCCGCTGTCGCCACATAGGGTACTCTTTTACGACAGGCAACAAGGGATCTTTTATTTGCTCTTTCTACAGGCAGGATAGCACAAACCATGGCCTTTGTTGCACCAGTTATGGATCACTGGTCGGTGCAAGTGTTTTACACCTACCCATTGTGCCATGCTTCGACTGGGATCCGAACCCAGTACCTACCAGCCTGTAGACTGGCCTAACCACGACGCCACCGAAGCCGGTGCTTGGTCACAAAGGTTGTGTGGCGTGGAAACATGTCGATGAAATTCAATGCCTGCCATCATTGTTATTAAATTGCTCGAAACTGATGTTCCTGGAGCAAAATTCACTGGAAATGAAGAGGAGACATGTATGGTTGTTCTATCGTATTAGCATTATAAGACATTTTAAAGTCCCGAAATAAAAACTGGCGAAAAAGGGGGGGGGGGGGGGCTTTGGGTGGGGGATCTGGCCCCCCCCCCCCCACTAACGCTTTATAAAATATTAATTCTGAAATAGCCCTAGCCTACGCCCCTGCTGTGTAAGTTGTGCATTAGAAAATTAAGGTTTTCGTTGTATCAGTGGCGTCGGAACTGGGGTGGCAGGGGCGGCGACTGCCGCCCCAATATTTGGACCAAAAAAACAACCCCAAAAACAACCAAAAAAACCCACCTTTAATTTTTGGGTGTGAGGTCGGGATCGGGACATGATTTGGGTAAACATTACAAGCACCCTGTGCAATGTAGTGATTATCTTGTTAATAACATTTTAATTAGATGATGTAATTTGAGTCGGCCAAGCTACTAAATGATATAGGCTATCATTTAGTAACTTGTATTGATGTGTAGGAGGACAGTTATAATTTAAAAGCTAAATTGAGTTATGTCACTTGGCCCATGTTTTCATCACTTTATAAGGTGATTCAATACCCTGGCTTCATATATATAATAGCAACAACTGACTACTATGTTGTTTGTTTATTATTTTGTAATACATTCTAAAACAGTTTACACACATGTAAAATGGTATTTGCATTTTGCACACTTCCAAATATGTCAAAGAAAAGGGTACAGATTGTGAGATCTCATACAAATCAAACTTTTTCATTGTCATAAAATTATCGGTGAAATATGCTTTTTTACCAGTACTTTTGCTACAAAAATATGTACGAGATACCTACTAAAGTTGTATCTTAAATGCAGCAGAATGCAGGAAATGGCATCTAGAATTCAAATTTAACTTCGCTCGGTCGACATCCGCCTCCCCAATATTAATTTGCTTCCGACACCCCTGTGTATTGGTTAAAAACCAAAAATTGCGGTGTACTGCGAATTGAGATGAAGCGTACTGCATATTGATTCATTTGATAATGAAAAAAAATATATAAAAAAATGAAAATATTGTTTATAATCGATATTCAAAGACTGTGCACACTATACAATAGTAAATGAGATTAAAGGTATATATTAATAATTACAAAACATCTAAATTCCACGTATGACTGTAAGAAAAGGTGCAATGATTTATAAGTGGCTTATACTGTAAACCACAGTATTGAACGTTCCTGAAATAATCTTCAGTCATAGAGATATTTAAAGTTACATTCTCTGGTTACCATATTATAACATCATGTACAAATGTGAAATACAAGCTCAAATGCACTTTTAAAAAAGTCGTGTGTGTTCGCTATGAACGGATATCGTCAAACGTATACGCTTGATTCGTCGCCTGTGCCGCCATAGCTCGGCAAAACACAAACGACAGCCTGTTGTCAGTTTCAGTTAACACGTGCGCTTGCCGATTTCAAATTGTAGGGTTCGTCTTAAAAAATTAAAAGAGAAATCTTGCGCTGTACGAAGAACGTTCGGTTGAGGATACGGTACTAGAGTCTTTCGTTAAAACCGGTTTGATCTTGACAACGTATTATCGACAATCGTACCTTCCTATTTCAGAATTAATATTTTATAAAGCGTTAGTAGAACGTTCAAAGTTTAGTTTGTATACTAGTAACACATTAATCATGTATATATTTTAAAATAAAATATACTAAAGTAGACAATGAACGTTTTCACTTAATTTTACGTGTTAAAATCAACAAATTCAAATAAATATTATTTCGTTTGGAAAGGGTAAATTTGGGGGGGGGGGGGGGGGAGTTGTTTGTTTAATGACATCAAATATAAAGCATACTGATTTAATAATCATCCGACCCCATACAACCGTAAATAAAATGTGTTGAGTGCGTCGTTAAATAAAACATATCCTATCCTTCCTTCCATCTGCTGTTGGATGTCTAACATTTGGTAATTTTGACATATAATCTTAGAGAGGAATCGGGTGCATGTGCAGGGGGAGGGTATTGGAGGTCGAAACACTTACTTGCCCAAGCTTAAAAAAAATTGAAATGTATTTTTTGGGGGAGCATGGCTCAACACAGTCTATAACCCCAACCCCGCCGAAATCCCTGCACACGCGCCTTGGAAACCCGCTACATTTTTTTTTAGCAAGGGATCGTTTATATGTACCATCCCACAGACAGGATATCACATATCATCGTCTTTTTGTATACCCGCCGATGCGGATCGATCCTAGACTGACCGCGCATTTAAAAAAAACACCTTTTAAGGTCTAAGTAATGAATAAAAATAACATATAGTCTTGAAAAATGTTACGTAAATCGAACAGCGTACCCTCTTCCTCTACCCCGTTACGTAATTAGTAACACCCCCTTACATGTAACGCGTATGCCAACAGCTGGCCACTGTCAAAATTTCAAGGCAAATCCCCCACTCACCGATCCCTGGAAAGGCGTTGTACCATACCTCTATGGATATAAATATGTTTTGGAGATATGAGACGACCCCTCAATCAAGACAGTTAAATTTGTTCAAATCTCACGTGATCTCTTGTTGGGGAATTCTATATTTGTGATAAGCCAATGAAAACCGAGATCGGTAGGAGCCCGTCAAAAGTGTCCCACTTTCAAAATACTGGCTTTGTTTTTGACCTGGATAACCCAGCGTAGTGAAACCAATGCGGAGTGCGGCATCATATATGCACCAAACGTAATTGGATTTTCTGTTCTATATGCTTAAATAATAAAAATATTCCAGGGAATGTAGTTTTAAGGCATCAAAGTGAAGTAGAAAAAGGTTTTATAAATGTCCCCTATCTCTCTCTCTCTCTCTCTCTCTCAAAATGTCTTTGACTATCGAGTTAACTGAAGCCATATATGAAAATGTTCTGTTTTATACTTGGATAGTTTATGTATTCATTTTAAAGATATTTCATATACTTATGTTCCTACGGGCAGACATCGGTTCTGTGGCGACCCGTCAGTTGTCTATGCTTAGCTCACTCTAGCATCGCCAGTGTATACTTGGAACCCGAAAGTCGAGCAAAGAACTGGTTTTTTATCATAAGGAGGTATATTATAGGCACTCGATGACAGGATAATTTAATTATTCTTAATATACCTCCAAAAGAACCCCTCCAAAGCACGTATTACATACAAACGCCTAAAAGTAGTGTTATTGTCAGACAGAGAGAGAGAGAGAGAGAGAGAGAGAGAGAGAGAGAGAGAGAGAGAGAGAGAGAGAGAGAGAGAGAGTAATACAAATAGTATAATTGTATCACGAAATGTAAATTATGATGCAGGGGCGTAGACTGGAGGGGGGGGGGGGGGGGGGGATATTTCCATAAGTTAGCGTCCCAACCACCGATACGTAGCTTATAGGTCTTTTATGACAAGCGTTTTGCAGACGTCATTGACGGTGGCATTTTCCCTAACACTGAACGGGAATTTGTAAATTTGGAAAAACACCTGAACTATTGGGAAAATAAATAACTAAACGTTTTAAATCTCTGAGCTGTTGTATAAAAATGCAATAAAATGTAAAATATAGATATTATACCAAATAATGAAAAAAAAAAAACGTACTCGAGTAAAGTCGGGTATATAATCATAGGTATAGGCCTACGAGAAATCGTGCGATTTTTAATTTTCACGCCGATAAAAATATGGTTTATGAAAAACACGGGACATATAATAATCAGGCCCGTAGGAGCCGGGGGGAGGGGGGGGGGGGGGCTTTGGGTGGGGGATCTGCCCCCCCCCCCCCCTTTTTCGCCAGTTTTTATTTCGGGACTTTAAAATGTCTTATAATGCTAATACGATAGAACAACCATACATGTCTCCTCTTTATTTCCAGTGAATTTTGCTCCAGGAACATCAGTTTCGAGCAATTTAATAACAATGATGGCAGGCATTGAATTTCATCGACATGTTTCCACGCCACACAACCTTTGTGACAAAGCACCGGCTTCGGTGGCGTCGTGGTTAGGCCAGTCTACAGGCTGGTAGGTACTGGGTTCGGATCCCAGTCGAAGCATGGCACAATGGGTAGGTGTAAAACACTTGCACCGACCAGTGATCCATAACTGGTGCAACAAAGGCCATGGTTTGTGCTATCCTGCCTGTAGAAAGAGCAAATAAAAGATCCCTTGTTGCCTGTCGTAAAAGAGTACCCTATGTGGCGACAGCGGGTTTCCTTAAAAAAAAAAAACAGTGTCAGAATGACCATATGTTTGACGTCCAATAGCCGATGATAAGATAAAAAAAATCAATGTGCTCTAGTGGCGTCGTTAAATAAAACAAACTTTACTTCTTTTTTTGTGATAAAGCGAAAACAAAAACG
>NC_054708.1:30175342-30195342 GCF_016097555.1 Gigantopelta aegis
TCTATAGAAAAAGCTCCCCACGAATGGTGCACAACAGTGCAGAACACCAACTGAAAGAAAGAGAAATAAATAAAATAATGTTTTTCAAAATTATTGAAAGCTAAACGCACGCACGCACGCACGCACACACACATTATGGCATTAACTCTATGAATAATAATACACATGTACCTGTAAAGGGACATTCCTGAGTTTGTTGCATTGTAAGATGTTTTCGACTATTAAAATATTTCTACGATTAAACTTACATATTAAATATATTTCCTTATTTAGAATATCAGTTTCTGTATATTCAACCCCTGCGTGTGCTGTAACCTCACCGTGGTGCAGGGGTGTAACATTCTCTTTGAGAATGGCCAATACAGCACAAAATTGAAGTTTTGAGTAAAGTTCAGTATCCGTAAAATTCTGTGATATTTGTGTTTTTGCAGAGTTCTTTACACTGTTTTTGTTTGTCTTGAATTTTTATATTGATGTTGATCATCACTTTATTTATTTGCATTACCATAGTTTGACACCCAATAGCCGATGTATTTTTCGTGCTGGGGTGTCGTTAAACATTCATTCGTTCGTTCTGTATATTCAATGTGTTTCTGGTCGTCTTAATATTTTATGTACGTAATTATATGTAAATAATATTTTCATGTACTTACCATTTGTGACACCCAATAGCCGATGTGTATTTTTGTGCTGGGGTGTCGTTAAACATTCATTCATTCATTCATTCTTAATATTTGTAAGAAGCCCAAACTGGATTTTGTCTTCAAATTATTTCGTACGTACGAAAAAATATTTTAGGAAATCAAATGAAATTTAATCTAGTACAAATACTAGAACGACCCGAAACACGTTTAATATACAGCCATTAATATTTTATATGGGTATCCTGTATCACATACGTATCATATTATATATTAGTTACAACAACGTCAACCGATGTTTTGGAAAGCATGTTACAAAAATGTATCAAACACGATACAAGTTGAAGTTTATTATTTAAAACATGAAATATATGGAAATGTTTTATTTAACGACGCACTCAACACATTTTATTTACGGTTATATGGCATCGGACGTGGTTAAGGACCACACAGATATTGAGGGTGGAAACCCGCTGTCGCCACTTCATGAGCTACTCTTTTTGATAAGCAGCAATGGATCTTTTATATGCACCATCCCATAGACTGGATAACACATACCATGGCCTTTGATGTACCAGTCGTGGTGCACTGGCTAGAGCAAGAAATAGCCCAATGACGGGGATCGATCCCAAACCGACCGCGCATCAAGCGAGCGCTTTACCACTGGGCTACGTCCAGCTCTGAAATATTTGGATCACTTTGGTCTACTAAATTTCTTCCGTTAAAGGCGACGTCACACAATACAAGTGTCTCGTACGAGAATAGCCACGAGAATAACCGACCGGCAAGACAAACACTGCGATTTAATCGGTCGCTATGCAGTCGGCCAATTCTCGTGGCTATTCTCGTACCGTGTGGCGTCGCCTTTAGTTTAATGAAAGAAATTCGAAATATTTACCTTAAACTTGCGGTCAGCCTGCACTGGAACTCTCGCCTGCACCCAGTCACCATTGTAGAGCCACTTGACGGAGAAGTTCCAGATGTCTGCCTGCTCTCCATCGGCGAATCGCTGACTGAGGGCCAGAGTCCCGGAGGAGAATCCCCACACGTAGAACCAGAACGTGACACACCCGGTACGTGTCCCGAGGTCAAACTCCTGGCTCACAATATCCGCTTTACTATTGCGCGGCTGTTAAATAAACAATAATAATAATAATAATATGAAAATAGACGTAAAACATAACATTGTTGCATAAGTGTACGAGACAGGGGATCCTAGTGCTGGAGCAAAACATCAAAATCGGGCAAAAATGATAGAGATATTCGGGCAAAATGTATTGACCTAAGACCTTTTTACCATGTATATCCATCATTCTACCCGCAAAATTTAGTAGGGTCCAGAACCTCAATTCCGTGACCATTCTCTGGCTAAGATGTGTTGACGACTGATTTGACTTCTATGGACCTTTTATAAAAACATTTTTAGTCCCCATGTCCCTCCCAAAAATCCCGGCATTTTTCGCCAGAAGGCCAAATCCAAGATGGCCGATGGCGCCATCTTAAAAAATTAAATTTTGAACCAAAGCACCTAGACATGTATGAAGACACCTTTTCGGGTAAGTCGATCACTAGGATTCCGATACAGAGAATGGTCACGGATTTGAGGTTCTGGAAACTATTAATTAGTTGTAATCCATGTTAAAATGCTAAACAATTCATTTACAACTCTATATAACTGTTTGGTAGTAATGCTAATATGAATAAATGTTATTGAGATTCAAGCATTTTCGTTTAAATTCGGGCAAAAGCCAGTTTGGCCCCTCTCCCCCCCCCCCCCCCCCTACAAAAATGGGAGCCCGTACCCCTATGCACTGTTGTGAGGCCATCCTTTTTTATTTGCCGCCTAGAACTGGGTCAGTTAATCTGTATTTTAATATGCTTATTTTCTAAATGTTATATTTAAAATAATAAATAATAAAAAAAGGAGGAATTATAAATAGAAGACAGCCAAGATGGCTTGCATATTACATAATCAGTGGTAATAAAAACAAAACCAGGCCACGATATCGGTTTTTTTCAGTTGAACAAAAGATGTACACATGACATCATTTGTATTTTTAACTACTTGCCCCCTTCCATTCCTTTCTCCCACAGGCGCTTTTGTAGCAAATATCAAAAAGGTAAATTATACTCTGCATAAGAACATTTTACTGTGCAAAACCTTGGCTATGGGGTGTGGGTGGGGGTGGGGGTGGGGGTGTCTAGGTTAAAACTACACTGTCCAAATAACATTCACGAGCGTAGAAGGGATCATGGAGGTCATGACTCCCAATCACCCCACTCCCCTTTTATTCCCCTATCACCTTTTATAATTTGCCTGTCACTTCATAACATATGTAAAAGCGGGAATTAACAACCAAAGACATTATGCGTGCCCCCACCCTCAATGTGGGTAGTAATTCCCTTATTTAAAGTCCTGGATTTCCAATGATAAAACTGTGTAATGCATCCATAACCCACGAGTTAAATTAGAGAAACATTAAAAATAATTTATATGACCTTGACCTTGAATGCAACACTTAGTCTCAAGTTTTAAAAATTATTGGTTTTTTTGTTTGTTTTTTATTTATTTATTTTTTTGTTTAATGCTCTGCAATGATAGAGAGATCGTACTACTTGCAAATGCCTACATGAATAAACATATGTACAACTGAGCATCCATGTTTGGATTCAGTTATGAATATGCAAATCCGGGTAATCTACTGACCTGAATCATCTTGTTTCTTGTCAAAAACCAGCCGTAAGCATGGCCACCGAACGTGTGGTCAGACTTGGGCCCAAATATCTCAGTTTTCTGTTTTCTAGTCCAAGACATTGTGCTAACTTTGGAATCATTTTCAAAACCACAGGTATCGGTTTCAAAATCACAGTGGAACACTTCATGGTCTGGGGAAAAAATAAAACATAAAAATATTTTTATTAAAAAAATATATTATAGTACAGAAGACGGTAATCCAGCTTTGAGGGTTTTTTTAATTTAAAAAAAAAAAAAAAAAAAAAAATATTATTAAAAAATTATATAAGACGAAAGACGGGACTAGCTTTAATTTCAGATTTCTGAATTAAGAAATGATATAAGGTGGGTAGATGGGACTGCAGCTTTAATTCTGTATTTCTGAATTAAGAAATAATATAAGACAAGTAGACGGGATTATAGCTTTAATTTTGTATTTTTAATTGAGAAATGATATATATAAGGCGGGAGTCGGAACTGCAGATTTAATTTCGTATTTCTGAATTAAGAAATGATGTAAGATGGGTAGACGATTTTGATCTTTAATTTTGTATTTTAAAATTAACACATGATATTATCAGATGGAGAGACGAGACTACAGCTTTAATTTTGTATTTTATTATATTAAGAAAAGAAGAAGTTTGTTTTGTTTAAGCTAAAGATCACTATCTTAACATAAAGTATGAAATAAAAATCATTAAAAATGTTATTGTAAGGCGATCAATTTGCCACTCTCCTAAAACTTTCCAGGCGAGCGAGGAAGTGTGGGTGAGTGAAAGCTCGCCTTGCATGGTGATGACTGGCTTTTAACACTGTTCAAACACTGGACTATAATAAAGATTTTTTTTAACAAAATTAAAATTTAAAAATAATAATAATAAAAAAAATAAAACCCCACGTGTTATCAGTTTTACCAGTCCAAGAACTTATACTTAAATACACTTCTTTTTAATTGAAAATATATTCGATTAAAAAAAAACCATATTACAGTTGTAAACATTAAACATTGTTGTGTGATTTCTTTATAAAATATTTTCTAAAACTAATCACCTTCTTTAGTGCCTGACGTTTCGAGATTCACTGTTGTATCTGGTCGAGAACAAATCTCAGGCGAGAGGTCAAATTCATCAATTACGATGGTGGCGTCACGTTGCACTACACCGTTAAACTGTATCTGAAATTGCAGGAGGTAATGCCAGGACTCAGACTATCAACTGTCACACCGGAGTTAGCCAACTCGATATTTGCGTTTTCCCCCACTCCCAACTTACAGGAGCTGTATACGACGAGAATCGAGTTGTAAGAGTGCAGAGTAAGAGACTAGCAACTGGACAGTCGTAGAAGTCGTGAGATCAGCGAGTTGGCCAACTCCGTCGTGACAGTTGGTAGTTGAATCTAGCATACGTTGTGACGTGGTAGTACATTTGTATGAACCACAGAACAGATTTACACACTATGAATAGCCTAGCGCGTGAGGGCGAAGCCGTTTCATAGATCTTAGCATGTTCGAAAATCTGTTCCTAATCCAAGGAATTGTTATAATTTCAAGTTTATGTCTGTTTCATCATAAAACACTACGAAATAACAATCGACCTCTTTTTAACGGTCATAAGCATTGGTGAAAGTAGCACAAAACTATCTAAACGTACTTATTCTGCACACAATTTTTTATTTTTTAAATTATGTATATCTTTATACACTTTCAAGGATTTCATCACTTTAATAAGTGTGTGTGTGTGTGTGCGTGCGTGTGTGCGAGAGAGAGAGAGAGAGAGAGAGAGAGAGAGAGAGAGAGAGAGACGGAGAGACAGACACACAGAGAGAGAGAGAGAGACAGAATGAGAATGAACCCAAGCACTAAACTTACATCGTTATGGTTAGACGATACGTTAATAAACTATCTGCCTGTCTACGTTCGAGTCACTGCCAGTTTTATACGTAAACTGTCTGCGTTCGAGTCACTGCCTGTTTTATACGTAAACTGTCTGCGTTCGAGTCACTGCCTGTTTTATACGTAAACATACCTTAAAGGCCTTCGAACTCTTGATAGTGATTTGGACCTTGAACCAATTCTCCGACAGCTTCGACGTTTTCCAAATCAACAGGTCCTTTCCCCAGCTGGCGTCCTCTTCAGACGATCCTGTTTTCTTTTCTTGGTGCATTTCTATACCCTGTATGACCTTGCTTCTCCTAATCTCTACCCGTCCTTTGTCAGAATGCCTTTTATGTCTCCTGATGTCATGGCTTCTTTGATCATGACGTTTGCGGCTATCACCTACGTTGTATTTCCTGTGCTCGCCATTTCCTAATGCTTCTGACAACCTTGATGTCAAGTCATCTTCAAAATCAGATGATGCTTGTTGATGTTTTGTTCTGAAGACGTAAGATTTGAGTAGCCGTTTAACTGCATCGAGAATATTGGAAAATGTGCCCATGGCATTCCTGCTTTCGCCACCCACGTGCTTGTGTTGTTCAGTTGGGTCACTGGTCGTCTCTGTTCCACGATGTTGCTTCTCGTCTCGAGTATCGTGCTCATCTCCTGACGGCCACGAGATATTCTCACCTTTACGTGTTGTATTGATGTTCCGTGCATGTGAAGGGACAGACGTAGCATGAACAACGTCGTCGGAATATCGCCTTTCATACGGCCTGTTGGTTTTGTCGGACATTAATGCATTCAGCTGTAGGTAAGACGAGGCACTTCCAAACATCAAATAAGAAAACTTAAAGCACCAGGTTCCAGCTGGAAAGAAATAAAGCAGTAATAGTGGTGATTGATGGTGGCGGTGTGTGTGGCAGTAGCAGCAGTGATAACAATAGGAATAGTAGCACTAGGATAGCAGTAGCAGTAGCGGTAGTTACAGCAGTAGTATAATAACAGTAGAAGTAATAGTATAATAGCAGTAGTATAATAGAGGTAGCAATAAAAGCAGTAGTAGCAGCAGCAGCAACAACAACAGCAGCAACAGTAACAGTAATAGTAGTAGTAGTAGCTGCAGCAGCAGCTGTAGTAGTTTGATTGAAAACATATTTTATTGCATAATATATATATATATATATATATATATATATATATATATATATATATATATATATAATACAGGATTGGGCACAACTTATCCAACTTACGAGGCCCTCTCCTACTTACAAACATTAAATTGAACAATTATGGCGACTGCAATTTTCAAAAAATCAATCAATCAATCAATCAGCAGTAGTAGAAGTAGTCATAGTTGCAAACCAATTCATATAAACATTGTACTGTTTTACTTGGTAATCCAAATGAAAGTCTGCTACTGCATAACTTACTTGTAATAATCAAACGACATATATATATATATATATATATATATATATATATATATATATATATATATATATATATATATGATATATATATTATATATATATATATATATATATATATATATATATATATACCTCAGCAAATTTGCTAAAATGAAGCCAAATTTTTTATGAAGTTATTACTTGAATATCATTTTACAGAAATATCGAAAAATATATTTACTCAAAAAATGAAGACCGCTTCACGGATAAATGGGATATTTTACAATTATAATATCGATTATTATATTAAATTAATTTTATAGGTGATTTTTTATTACTATTATTTTGCTTTACTGTCATAACTATTTACTTCTGACTAAAGTGTCTATCCTCCACGAATTCTGTGTTGCTACATTGTAATTGCCTAACGGGTTGTAGAAAATAATGTGTATTAAAAATGTTACAAATTATACTCAAGCCACATGAGTATATAGTAAATGTAATGGTGCAATTAATTTTCATGGAATAAACTCTTCTCTCTTTTTTTTAAAGTAGTAGAAGTAGTAATAGAAATTTTAGAAATCATCATCATCACTAATATCATCATCATAAGAATAATAACACAAAGAAGCATTATTGATTGAAAAAAAACCCACAAATTTAAATTCGTTTGAAAAGGTAAATGACTCGTTAATCTTCCAATTCATATTTTTGTTTTCCATGCAGGAATAATGTTCACAGCTCCAGTTGAGGATTTGGAGGAGCGGAGGTTAGTGTCCCTGTGACCCACCCCTTCGGACTATGTTAGTATGCTTTACGGAACATAGGGAGAAGTTATCTTCTGCTTTGGAACAGTATAACTTGTATGTTGAAGAACCTATCCTGAGTTTACCGGCCTCGGTGGCGTCGTGGCAGGCCATCGGTCTACAGGCTGGTAGGTACTGGGTTCAGATCCCAGTCGAGGCATGGCATTCTTAATCCAGATACCGACTCCAAACCCTGAGTGAGTGCTCTGCAAGGCTCAATGCAATGCAATGCAACCACTTGCACCGACCAGTGATCCATAACTGGTTCAACAAAGGCCATGGTTTGTGCTATCCTGCCTGTGGGAAGCGCAAATAAAAGATCCCTTGCTGCCTGTCGTAAAAGGTAGCCTATGTGGCGACAGCGGGTTTCCTCTAAAAAAAAATCTGTGTGGTCCTTAACCATGTCTGACGCCATATAACCGTAAATAAAATGTGTTGAGTGCGTCGTTAAATAAAACATTCCTTTCTTTTCTTTCTATCCTGAGTTTGTTACACTATAAGATGTTTACGACTAACAGATCCTTTTTTGATGACTAAACATAAATATGAAAGATATACTGATGTCCAAAAAAAACTATATCAAGAACATTTTATTTAATTTCCTTTATAATTTGGATAATGGAAATGGTGGTTAAATATCTTTCTCCTTTTATGGAATACAATTTTGTTCCAAACATGCCAAAGCACCACTCTCATGAATTATATGAAATATATTTTGGTTTTTCTTCTGTAGTCTCTCAGAGTATTGGTATAGTTTCTTTTGGATGTTCTTGTTTAGAATATCGGTATCTGTATAAACAAGGTGTTTGTTGTCGTCCTAATGTTTGTAATAGCCCAAACTAGTTTTTACCTTCCAAGAATTTTGTACGTATGACCCCCCCCCCCCCCCCCCCCTAAAAACAGCAAAATAAAATAGAAAGTGAACGCTACAGACATTAGCACACAACCACAAACACATTGCGTATAAAGACACCGATATTCTAAACAAGGAAATTTATTGAAATTTTAACAGCCAAAAAGGCTGTGTTGATTAAAAACATATTTCATTGCATATAATGTATACATGTATATCTACAAAAGGATTGGGCATAAGTTATCCAGCTGACAAAGCCCTCTCCTTTTAAGGCTCCGTTAGACGGACACATTTTACAATGTCACCAGACTCAGGAAAGTCTTATTATATTTTCAAATTAGGTATAAGATATACCTTCTACTTGGTGTAATGGAAAGATATACCTTCTACTTGGTGTAATGGAAAGATATACCTTCTCCTTGGTGTAATGGAAAGATATACCTTCTACTTGGTGTAATGGAAAGATACACCTTCTACTTGGTGTAATGGAAAGATATACATTCTACTTGATGTAATGGAAAGATATACCTTCTACTTGGTGTAATGGAAATATATACATTCTACTTGGTGTAATGGAAAGATATACCTTCTACTTGGTGTAATTGAAAGATATACCTTCTACTTGGTGTAATGGAAATATATACCTTCTATTTGGGCGCTCGTGCAGGTAGCCTTTGAGCCGGGTTTCTTCTGTTTGGAATCTATGTACAGGTATGCTCGACTGCTCTCATCCATGACTTTGTTATGACTCTTAAGCCAAGACAAAGTTATCTGTGAAGAAGATACACACAGGATATTGCATACCGATAGAAAAAAAACCCATACGGGAACACATGGTATTTGAGAACAAATTTAATTCACCGCTACAGTAGTTAACATTTTACCTTTAACATCAAACACGGGTGTGGTCCGAGCTAGAACCGTCTATGTTCGGGTCTGTTGTATGATTGTATGATTTTGTGGCGCCAGAGTAGCTTCGAACGCTGAGACACTTAATTATTATGTATAAATAGGTATTCCTCAAGTTTACAACATTCATCCGCGACTGTGTACAGTGCAAGTGGTCACTTTTTTTTTTTTTTACAAGGCGAAACCGATGTCGCTAGACAGTCATTGACAGGACGAAGTCAAGCTGATCAAAGCAAAGTTTTAGCTCACGTCTCACGCTGACGTGAGCCCAGGCGCAAATTCAGCCAACCGCTTGTCGCTGAAGTTCACTAAACTGATTTTTACGCAACACAGTAAATCACATGGTCACGTAGGGAACCAGTCAAGTAGTTCGCGAATGTTAGCGAAACATTTACTGGCTGAACTTGGGGCTGGTTATGCCTGTTTAAAATTCAGAGATATAATGTAGAACTGAATGTCAGTATTGTGGGACTAACTAGCTGCCAGTAAAACGGTTAACGTCCTGAGTTCCGTTCCACGCAGCTATCTTAGCCCTAAGATCACGTTAAGTGCATAACTACCTTAAGGTGATCGTAGCACTAAGATCGCTTCGTGGAACGGGGCCTGATACTTTGGATGAGGGTTTTGCTTGCAGTTATTATTTGCTGTTACTGTTTATGTGTTCCCTAATATATTACGTTTGTTAAAGATTTGTTTTGGTTAACGACAACTCTAGAGCACATTGAGTAATTAATCATCGGCTATTGGATGTCAAATATTTGGCAATGTTGACATATAGTCTTAGAGTGGAAACCCGCTACATTTTTTATGTACCATCCCACAGACAGGATAGCACATACCGCTGCTTTTGATATACCAGTCGTGGTGCACTAGCTGGAACAAGAGATTACTGTTTAATTAATAGCTAACATGATAATTGTGACGATTGGTCTAGACAGTGAGATAGGAAAGACATTCATTTACAAGTACACACACAGACGCACAAACAAGCACATGCGCGCGCACATACACACGTGTACATACACGCATGCACGCACGCACGCACACACACACACAAACACACACCACCACGACTGTGCTATCCTATCTATGGGATGGTGCATATAAAAGATCCCTTGCTACTAATGGAAAACATGTAGGGAGTTTCCTCTCTAAGACTATATGTCAGAATTATCAAATGTTTGACATCCAAATAATAAATCGATATGCCCTAATGGTGTTATTAAACACACTAACTTTAACATGATTGTGACGACTGGTCTAGAGAGTGAGACAGGAAAGACATTTACAAGCACACACACAGACACCAAACAGGCACACACATGTACACTCACTTACACTCACGTACACACACACACACGCACGTACACACACACACACACACACACATAGACAGAGAGAGAGAGAGATGCACACACCAGACGCGGATCCAGCAGGGGGGGGGGTCGAGGGGGTCTGGACCCCCCCCCCCCGCTCGTGACCAGAGAGTTGATCTTGACAACGGGAATATACTTCAAATCCATCTAAAGCTCGCACCTGGATCCGCCCCTGCACGCACACACACACAAACACACAGATATATATTTATGCACGCACGCACACACACACACACACACACACACACACACACACAGATATTTGTGCGTATAGGACACTTACGGCCATTCTCTGAAAGCCATTGTTGCTGCCGGGCGCCTGGAAGAACGGACACGAGTCCATATCAGCATCTGAGAATGTACACCTGACGTGCTGGTCTGAAAGAATGAAACACGCACACAATATTATTAATATTCACACAAAACGACACAAGTTTGGCCCCGCTTTATGAAGCGATCATAGCCCTAAAATCACCTGAAGTGCATAATGGTAGCTTTGTATTTAAGGTGATCTTTCTACTAAGATCGCTTTGCTAAACGAGGCACTGTTATTGTTTCAGTTTCAGGACGGACAGCTTACGATATAGTCATTGATATACTAGTCGTGGAGCACTTGTTGGATTAGCTGGGTAGGATTACGCCTCCTATTTCAGTTCAATAACAATTATTAAAGGGACTACCCTGCGTTCTGTAGCCATTATTTTCGGCAAATAAAAATATTTCTAACTAAAAATTGTTTAAGGGACATTCCTGAGTTTGCTGCATTGTAAGATGTTTTCGACTAATAAAATATTTCTACGATTAAACTTACATATTAAATATATTTTCTTGTTTAGGACATTATTCAATGTGTTTCTGGTCGTCTTAATATTTGTAAGAAGCCCAAACTGGATTTTGTCTTCAAATAATTTCGTACGTACGAAAAAACATATTTTAGGAAATAAAATGAAATTTAACCTAGTAAGATTATTAGAATGATCAGAAAAACGTTTAATATACAGCCACTAATATTTTATGCAGAAAAATATATTTGATATGTAATTACAATCGTTAAAAAGTCTGTTAGAACAAACCCGCTGCTGACAAACTATTCCTCCCCAATAGCACAAAACATGACCCCACTCTTCATATTCTAAAATATAATAATTTAAATAGCGCTCACTGTGAGGTGTGCTTTTTATAATAATTAATATTGTTTCATTTATGTATTTTATTACTGTTGTAATAAGCTATAATTATCGTATATATCTATATTATTCATATTTTATAGAATTATTTCTCATAACATGACTCTAGGGTAGTGATATCAGGGACCCATCCCTGACACGATCATATTTGTTTCTGTGGTACGGTAATAGACTTGTTTAAAAAAAAAATCATTTTATATTTATTTTTAAATTCTGACATGTTTTATAGAGACTTCCACAAGGATTCAAGACAACTTACTGATATGACCCAAAACCTTAACGTTGATTGAAAACCCGTCGCCGTTACGTCTAATCGGGTCGCCGATCTCGCCGTTATATTTTATCATCAGGACGTTGCTGGACGTCTCAATTAGCGTCTGTGTTTCAGTTGACCGTCCACAGAATCTACAAAGAACAGAGATCAATACAAACAAATAAAATATTAATGAGGAAGTTGAAGTTTAAAACAATCATAAGGCAGAAAGTCTGTGGTGATTTTTTATTTATTAAATGCAATGCAATGCAGGCATGTAGGAACGATATCTGACGTGAGACACAAATTGGGGAAGGGGGGGGGGGGGGGGGCGGTAATGAACGAAATTTTTATCTGGATGGCTTCAAAAATGTACAGCGCCATCTCAACCCCTGGATCCTATGGGTCGCTATTACAGTGTTCAATGACGGATGTCTGCTTCTTGGCAGAGTTTGACTGTGAGCTCTGTGAATCTAGTCCATGTCCAAAGTGTTTAACGTGCACATTCAGAGCAAGCTATTGTAGTGCACGCCTGTCCTGGGCACAGGTGCGGGCCTCGGCCGGCTCCTCGCCCAGGACAGAAAAGGTGGGGTGGGTAGGAGGGTGGACCGCCTGAACTGGCAGGTGCAAGGGAGCACCAGCAGTCCGACCGTAGCCGGTAACAGGCGGAGGTTGGTATGGTGATATGGAATTTGGAATGTCCCGTAGGATTAAGCCACAGAGAATGGGTGCGCATTTTTGATGAAGGAATTTAGGCGCAATTTTGGAAAGGTAGGGAGCTACGTATAGGTTTGGAATTTAGTAGGCCGAGAGTAACTCGTTAGTTGGACCTATGTGGTGCTGACATGTCTCCCTAGGTTGCCCATAGGCTCATGTTAGCTCTCTGAATCTGTGCCAATTGGCCTTTTTGTAGTTCCAGTTCAGTCCACTGTAGTGCTTGCGTTTTGGTGACGCTATTACGGTGTTCGCAGACGGATCCAGAGGTGTTGCAGGGGTCCCATGACCCACCAACCCACATACCGTTTGATATGTCCTTTTTAATTAATGTTTTGTTTTTAAAATTCATCACCCACAATATATATCACTAAATTGCCCAGAAACGCGTCTCTGAGCATTTTTATTTTAAACTTTTCTATAGATCTTAACCCAGGGGCCTAATTCACTAAACCCTCGCAACTTTGCGATCTCGCAGTGCAATGATAAACGACTTGCAAAGAGGATGCTTTGTCGTCTAGCAGAGCCTAAGAGACCTTTGTGAATGAGGCCCCTGAACTCTATTGACGTGTCCCAAAACCCCTTTGGTTTCGGGCATGTGTCTCTCAGGTTCGGTCTCTGGCAAGTTCAGTGAGCGGACCTGAGCCGGAATCTTTAATTTATGGGTCAATTTGGATAAGATTATAAATGGTGTGTGTGTGTGTGTGGGGGGGGGGGGGGGGGGGGGGGGGGGGTGTCTAATAACCATGCACCCTAAACCCTCTTAAGCCTACTGATCTCGCTTATTTTGGTATCTTGGCTCATTTGCTTTAGATAAACTCAAATTGAATTTGTAAAACCGGACCCTTTACAAACCAGAATCCTGCCAAAAACGGCCAAGTTTCAGGGTCCAGAATTTTCAAAAATTACTAAAAACGCGACCCTCTAAACAGCGGATCCTGTTTAAATCGGCGTGGTCTAGATTAGAAAGGTTTCACTGTAGTTATAGAGAGGAAACCCGCTACATATTTTCCATTAGTAGCAAAGGATCATTTATATGTATAATCCCACAGGCAGGATAGCTCATACCGCGGTCTTTTGACATACCAGTCGTGGAGCACTGACTGGAAAGAGAAATGGCCCAGTGGGCCCACCCACAGACGGAGGTCGATCATAGACCGACCGCGCTTCAGACGAACTCTTTACCACTGGGCTACGGCTTGCGTCTGCCACTACAGTGCTGTCAAGCATACATAATCATAGTCAAACAGCAGACTACTTGTGCGGATATATTTCCGGTCGACTATATGGGAATATAACTCTGATCTGTGGCCTATTATTTCATTCATTCAATAATTTTCAATAATATTTCAATAATCTGATCAATATTCTTGTAAAATACTTAAATATCTTTGCTTGAAATATCATTATTAACACACCCGTATGCATATCCAGACAATGTTTTGCTTACCTAGGTTTTATATAAAACAGTGTCTATAGCATGTACTAGCGCGTTATAAAGTGGCAGTCTTCTTAAAGTCGTAGTTGGAACCATATATATATATATATCATGGTCAAGACCACTTGTTCTCTGTAGACAAAGTGTCAGTGTGTCATGGTTGCATACCTTTAACATTCATTCATTGATAGTTATTTTCGTGTTTATAATCCAATTAAGGTTTAACCACGCTGTCCTGGGCGCACACATCAGCCATCTGGTCTGTCTGTCCAGGACAATGTGTTAGTTGTTAGTGAGAAATAAGAGGTGTAGCGGTCTTACACCTACCCATTGAGTCGTGAAAACTCGCTCTGGGTGGGAGCCGGTACCGGGCATGCGAACTCTGTACCTACCAGCCTTATGGCCGATGGCCTAACCACGACGCCACCGAGGCCTATCAACAATGTGGTGAGGTGTAGATTGATTGAGACTGCGTTACCTCGGTCCCTCCTGCCCGAGCAGGTTGTATCTGATCTCCACCCAGTGTCTGCACGTGTGCGTGTGCTCGCTCCGACTCAGGTCCAGTTCCACCTCCAGTTCCATCGTCGTGCCCTCGGGACTCTGAAGAAAGACAACACAGAAACGACTCTTGCTATTGTTAACGATTTTATCGAGTATTATTAAACACGATGCCCATAGGCGTACGGGGGGGGGGGGGGGGGGGGGGCTGCCATTTTTGTAAAGGGGCAGATGATTTTTGAACGAATTAAACGAAAATACCCGAATCTGGATAACAACTAGCTCGAGTCATCTCATGTTGATATGTTGGGTAAGACTAGAGGAAACTCTGTAATGCTTTGGCAATCGTCGACAACTAAATGGTTTCAAGCTACTGTGTCTAAAATACACGTTTTCCTAAATCCGATGCTTTAGTTTGATTATTTTCGAGTCCAGTCATGACATTAAATTTACATGTTGTTAACCAGTACCAACGCAACACGAAGAAACTCAATATCTCAATATCAATAAGGGGTAGGACTGGAGGTGACTCGAGCTACAACTTGTATTAGTATCATTACCAACCAGTAAATGAATATCTACGCATTGTTACATGAATTACAACTAATATTGTGAGTAGAATTATGGAAATTCGTGGTGAAAAGGTCTCAGGTTAGCTCATTTTGATTGAATATCTGTATCGTTGTTGCCAGAATTTCAGGATGTTTTTCAAGCACTGAGGAGTGGGGTAAGGGCAAGTGTCCTCTGCCCCCCCCCCCCCCCCCCCCCTTTCCCGTCTCGTACGCTTATGGCGATGTTCCAATTTGCTAAGCATTGCGGATTATTGTTGGATCAGTATTTAGCTTTCGATCCGTTAAAGGGACATACCTTAGTTTTTAAACACTAACGCATATTTTTTACTATTATAACCGTTTTTGATAACTTAAATCATACTTTACTTACATTTTATTGTTTAGGTTATAAATTTCCGTACATTCAAAGTGTTTTTGGTCATCTTGGTGTTTTCAATATCACAAAATCAATTTCTCATATTTTTAAAAACGCACGTGCGTCTGAGAAGTAACAGTTATGGAGTCGAGTTTTAGTCTATTTTTAGAGGGTATTTCACCATTTCAAAGTCACAGACTCATGTTTCACTCAGTTGTAACTTTATCCAAATGTGTTAAAGGTTTGTAGATTAAATAAACTTAGTGTTAATGTTCACGGGTTGAAACTAGGGTATGTCCCTTTAAACAGTACACTACGTACAACTTCTTACATAAATTATGATTTTTAGTATTTCAAATGTATTTCTGGTGAACCTGGTGTTAGCAGTAGCTCAAACATGGATGCGAAACACAAAAGGTATGTACTAGGATCAGTAAACTGTTATCAAATAGTTCACTTTTTTTTGTTTTGTTTAACGATGTCACTACTGCACATTGATTTATTAAAGGGACATTCCTGAGTTTGCTGCATTGTAAGATGTTTCCGACTAATAAAATATTTCTACGATTAAACTGATATATTAAATATATTTTCTTGTTTAGAATATCAGTGTCTGTATATTCAATGTGTTTCTGGTCATCTCAATATTTGAAAGAAGCCCAAACTGGATTTTGTCTTCAAATAATTTCGTATGTACGAAAAAATAGTTTTTAGGAAATAAAATGAAATTGAACCTAGTACAAATATTAGAACGGTCAGAAACACGTTTAATATACAGCCAGTAATATTTTATGCAGAAAAATATATTTGATATGTAATTACAATCGTTAAAAAATATCGGTTAGTCGATAACATCTTAAAAATTGCAGCAAACTCAGGAATGTCCCTTTAACCATCGGCTATTGGATGTCAAACATTTGGTAATTTTGACCTATAGTCTTAAATAGGAAACCCGCTACATTGTTTCATTAGCAACAAGGGATCTTTTGTATGCACCAACCCACAGAGAGAACAGCACATACCACGACCTTTGATATACCTGTTGTGGTGCACTGGCTGGGACGAGAAATAGTCCAACGTGCCCACCGACGGGGATCGATCCCAAACCGACAGCACATCAAGCGAGCGTTCTACTACTAGGCTACATCCCTCCTTTCAATTAACAGTTAAGCGTCTTATATTTTGCTCTCTTTTTTCCATTTCAATCATACTTTTAATTCTCGGGAACTATTTGTTTACTTTGCTTCTTAATACACCACATTACTCCCACGCTATTCCTGTTAACATTAGTGTCTTTATTTAAAGGCAATTCTAAAATACTGTAAACGTTTGTATCAAGCAATTTGCCCACATCTGCACCACAACCTCAGTGATAATTATACAAACCTTGATAAACCACAAAGCGTGCGTTTTCGGATACGGTGAAGTGATGATATGTAAGATACGTCCATAAGTTAGGAAATGCATGTATCCATTTCCTGAAAAGAACCATTTATTTTATAAATGTGAAAATATAAGTATGTACATAGCGTATTATTACAGACGGTCTAGTGTTTTTATGCTAATCCAGCTAGTGACTACGGAAAATATCAAAGAGGTCAATAACCTATTATATTGAATTCGGGTAAAACATTTAAGAAATAACTTTATTTATTCTAGTTTTAGATGGCATAGTTATGTTTGTATTGTACTTTTGTCAGTTGCCATATTATGTGAAAATACCTCCCCACCATTATACTGTACATATTGTAAATAGACATGCATTTATTATGATGATTATTTAATTGTTTATTAAAGTGTTAAATGACAATATGCATAACATTATAAAATACAGACATAAAATATATTGCCACCTAGCCTAAATAGGCTTATTACACACCTAACATATTTTATGACATGAATATAGAAATAATGTTACATGGTGTAAAACTACAGAACAGAAATAACAACAAAATATGTATATGATATTAATGCTACTGGTAGTACTACGAATTGATTGAAACTTATTTGGTTGCATATAAGGTACAAATGGATTGGACACAAATTATCCAACTTACGGGGTCCTCTCCTAATAACATGCAATAATGACAATATGACAATAACGGCGACTACAACTATTACAAGAATATACACAAAATTTAATATTCAAAGAGAAGTATCACTAATATAAAGCAACTGCTACTAATAATACTATATTGACATCTACTATCGTCTAAAAAGCATATTATAATATGAAATAAAAAAATTACACAAAAACATTACAAATTCGCAATAATACAAATTAATTAATATTTAAAAATGAAACAAATGAATAATTCTTTATTGAATTAAGAAGACTCTTAAGCCTTTAAAACATATCAAATAAGGCACGAGCAACCAAAGACTGCGCGTAATCATTAATTCTTAAAACTAATATTTTATTTAAAGAAAGTCATCATGTTTATTAAATATGCAGATGAGTTGTAATTAAGGTAATAAATAAATACAGTTGTAAAGTTGGGTACATCTTTTACTTGGTCTTGGGGCAACACACCGCCATTTGGCGCATCATTACTTGCTGTAGCAGCTTAAAATAGTCCGGTTTAGGAAATAGTTCCTCATTAAAACAAAACTACAAAATTCTGAAATGCTTTTTGAAATCTTTCTTTGATGATTACACATAGGGCGACCTCTGTAGTATTTAAATAATACATTGGTTTGAAGTTACTTGTTATATGTAGTACTGACTGATAACAACTGTTCAAGTGGTATGGTGCCACTTGTATAACAGCAACACGAGGCGGTGGTCAGGCATAGGGGCCATTAACTGAAAAATATCGTGGTCGACCTATGTTGATTTTTTTTACACGGTACTTGTCAGTTGAGAGCACTCCCCAAAATTAGTAGTCACATGACCCTCTCGATAGTGTTGTATTTTTCCAGAATATATTCTGGCATAGAAATTGTATTGAACTGCATGGAGCAAGTAATGGTGGTGTGTAACCTTCACATTTTACCTTTGGACTGCTTTCGTGAAATCTCCCCACACGTGACCCCGACAAGACCATCAGGACAGTGGCACGTACAGTCCTTCAACAAGAAACCACCATTCTTACACGCCGGTAATCCACCACACTGTGCTAAATAAAGAAAAGTAAAGTTTGTTTTATTTAACGACACCACTAGAGTACATAGATTTTTTTATCTTATCATCGGCTATTGGACGTCAAACATATCGTCATTCTGACACTGTATTTTAGAGGAAACCCGCTGTCGCAACAAAAGTGACAGGCAGCAAGGGATCTTTTAATTGCACTTCCCACAGGCAGGATAGCACAAACAATGGCCTTTGTTGAACCAGTTATGGATCACTGGTCGGTGCAAGTGATTTACACCTACCCATTGAGCCTTGCGGAGCACTCACTCAGGGTTTAAAAATCCCATGCTTCGACTGGGATCCGAACCCAGTACCTACCAGCCTATAGACAGATGGACTAACTACGACGCCACCGAGGCCGGTCTAAATAAAGAAAGCAGACAAACAAATAAAAAACAAAACTTGAATCTATTAAACTAGCCCTATTTAACATTTTAATACCAAGTGCCTTTAACTCTCTCCCAACCCCCATAAAACCCCCAACAACAACAACAACAAACAAACAAATAGTACTGGTACAACTGTTACAATATCATAGTTACAATTTATGTGGTATCTAAAAATAGTGTTGGTACACATTTACAATTTTGTAATTGGTGACAATTGGGATTTCTAATTTGCTAATATAATTAATTATTAATATATAATGTTATTCTCTAGAAGGAAATACAACATACAGGTGTTTTATTGCAATGTTTGTTTGTGATTAGCGTTGTGGATCAAAATACAGCTTTAACACATCAAATGCTATTTATTTACTTTGTATGCTCACATATACCATTTTAATCTTTTCAGGCATTTTTTTTTTTTTTTTTTTTACACAAGTAGGGTACATGCAAAACAAGGTTTTAGCACTGCATTCAATAATGAATGGATGGATGGATGGATGGATGGATGGATGGATGAATGAATGATGAATGAATGAATGAATGAATGCATACATGAATGTTTAACGACACCCCAGCACAAATAGAGAGATCGGCTATTGGGTGTCAAGCAAAGGAAAGTTCTTAATATGATTATATCCAATAAAAAAATTTAAAAAATTATAATAGTGTAAAACAGTGTAAAGAACTGTAGGAAACATATACATTAAATAATGCATCATAGACGCGTTGTATTCACTACACCAACCACGGTTGTGTGTTGTGTTCTGTCATAAAATTAAATCCTTAGGAATGAATGAATGGATGTTTAACAGCATTTTAGCACAAAGGTAAATCAATAATAAATAATACTG
>NC_054708.1:30197842-30337842 GCF_016097555.1 Gigantopelta aegis
CAACAGCTTGTTCTGAATGTGCACGTTAAACAATCAGTCCAGTCCAATATCTGTGGTTAAAGTCGCAGACCCTAGTTTCAACCCGTTAGAAAAAAAAAGTTTGTTTTATTTAACGACGCCACTAGAGCACATTGATATTTTATCTTATCATCGGCTATTGGACGTCAAACATATGTTCATTCTGACACTGTGTTTTAGAGGAAACCCGCTGTCGCCACATAGGCTACTCTTTTTCAACCCGTTAGGTTAATCTATGTTTGGATAAAGTTGCAATATAATGAAACATGACTGACGTTAAAACGGTGAAATACCTCTAAAATGTAGGCTACACTAGATCTCGTCTCCAAAACCGTTATTTCTTAGAGGTACGTGCGTTTGTACTTCGGAAGTACAGAAATGAATAATCGTCTAAACAATAAAACGTGAGTAATGTCCGATTTCAATTACAAAAAACGACGTTTTAATAGTGAAAAATAGGCCGTAGTTTTTGTTTACAATTAGGGTCTGTCACAGTATAACAGTCGTGGAGCAATGGTCGATAACCAGTACATGTACATGTCCACTGAAAGGCATACTGTCACAGTATAACAGTCGTGGAGCAATGGTCGATAACCAGTACATGTACATGTCCACTGAAAGGCATACTGTCACAGTATAACAGTCGTGGAGCAATGGTCGATAACCAGTACATGTACATGTCCACTGAAAGGCATACTGTCACAGTATAACAGTCGTGGAGCAATGGTCGATAACCAGTACATGTACATGTCCACTGAAAGGCATACTGTCACAGTATAACAGTCGTGGAGCAATGGTCGATAACCAGTACATGTCCACTGAAAGGCATACTGTCACAGTATAACAGTCGTGGAGCAATGGTCGATAACCAGTACATGTACATGTCCACTGTCACAGATTTAAGGACCGTATTTCTCAAAATATAGGATAATAAATACAAATTACATTAATTGCTGGAAACCAAATCTAGCTATCGCATCACCTTAACTGAACCATGATGGAGTGAAATCCATGTCATCCCTCTCGGCAATTTTAGTTTTTGAATTATGGACCATTGCCATAATTCAATTATTTTTACAAAATGTCATTAATAAATGGAGTATGGTGGTTATGAAGATGGTTGAATAAAGTACATTTAGGGACAAATCAAATTATTTTTGTTCAGATAATACTTTGTTAAGACCATTAAATAGGTCAGTGGTTTGTGACAGTATGCCTTGAAAGTAGCGCTGCACTCTGGATTAGCCTACACCTAGCAATGGTGTATAAATATAATGCGTTAAAGACAGTGTCATGCCATAATTTATTAATCATCTTGACAAATGGCTAAAACCTCCTTACCTTAAGACAATATAGTTCATTCAAATACATTTTCTGTGGTCTTCTCCTCGAAAAGCCAACTGTTGATGCACACCTAATAATAAAAAACATAATATATATATATATATATATATATATATATATATATATACACACACACACACACACACACAGACACACACAGACACACACACACACATTCAGTGACACGTACCTTTTCTTAATTAAATATGCAAATTAAACAGCATATTTATCATTGAAGTGAGGCCAACGTTTAGATATTTAAGGCCGAATTTACGAAAGATATTTATCTCTTGTTGATCACTACTTAAGATAGCAGTTACCCTAATCCTCCGCCAATCTCAAGAAATCCTTGTTTCGTGACGCCGTGAAAATTATTGTAGTATTCCTGGGAATTCACTCTAACAAATTGTAGACACGTGTACTTTTCCCAGTGGTCCATAGCTTGACGAACCGCCTTTTCCGAATCCAACGAGTCTGGAAATTAAAGCGAAGAAAATCATAAGTCTTTATTAACATATAACCTTTGTTCGTAACCAGGAAAACATAAATAATGTGAAATTTTAATCGTTAAAGTTCTTTTTATATTAATAGCCTGAAACATGTTACAATCTTTACAAAGTTAAGTATATATCTTAAATCATTACGTCTTGTATGTCGTACTTCTTAGCCCATTTCAAGAGCCACGCCTATATTCATTTGCTATTAATTTTCATAAATCGTAACTGGTTTTGGTTGGGGTTTTTTTGGTTAGTTCGCTTTCGTATTAGTTTGCACAAACAATATATTGGTTTAATTTACAGGTATACAGCGTCGGACATTTGGACAAAGAGAAGAAAGTTAAAGTTTGTTTTGTTTAACGACACCACTAGAGTACGTTGGTTAATTAATCATCGGCTTTTGGATGTGAAACATTTAATAATTGTGACTCGTAGTCATCAGAGGAAATCCGCCACATTTTCCCTAATGCAGCAATGGATCTTTTATATGCACTTTCCCACATACATGCCATGGGGGCATGGTCATGGGGCACATGCTCGCCCCTTCTCAATCACACCTAATTTTTCCCACCACCTTTTATATATGCCTGCCATCGTAGCATTCCCAATGTGGGTAACTCCGTGATATAAAATCATGGCTACACCAATGACAACAATGAATAATGTTTATGCACCATCCCACAGAGAGGATAGCACACACCACGGCCTTTGTTACACCAATATTTGTGGACCACTGGATGAAATGTGAAATAGCCCAATGGGCCAACTGACGGGGATCGATTCTAGTGCTTTACCACCGGGCTAAATAATGCCCCTGCAAACTTAAAAGCATATTAAACATCAACATGCCTTTGTTAAATTGGTACAACAATGTAGAAATGAATACATTTACTTACAAAACATTCTGTTACTCGAAAACTTGTACGGGATAATTCCATTCGGCCAAAGAGCTTTTATGTGCGGTACAACTTTTCTCTTCTGATTTTCCTTAACAGTGTTCTATAAAGAAAGAAATAATTAGATAAGTACATAAAGCAAACAATCAAACAAACAAGTAAATCCGTCACCAACAAAATATGTTTGTTTTTTTAAGAATTAAAACCAAACTGTATGTACAAGATAAAATATATGGCAGACCCTTTAGACAGAAAATAGTTAGCCTAAGGGGCCCCGTCCCATTGGTCAATTCTAGAATAATTAACCCTTATACAGTATTAGTTATAAGGGTGACCCTTACAAGCATGAGTTCCTCAGGGGTCATGTAATACAAGGGATACCTTTTCATCCTGCCAGGAAACATTCTGTTCATTGCAAATAATTTTTAAAATGTCTGAATATTTGAATAAAACCATATTATATTGCATAAATAGCAAAAGGATTGGGCACAAGTTAGCCAACTTGCTAGGCCCTCTCTCTGAACATTACAGAGACCAAAAGCAGTATATATGCAGCACCGCGCAGAGGAATAATTACAAAAATACATACGTTTGAATCATTGGTTTAGTTTCAAAATTATTGGCAATAAACAGTGTTCCGGACTGGATAAAGAAAAAGATCCTTATATGAATTGGCCTACCTGAAGATAAAACATTCCAACTTCATCTAAGAACGGTCTTATGTTTGTTGCTATTGTAGCATTCTTCCGACTATTAGAGTATTTAACGACCAAAATAAATATTAAATACTTTCTTGTTTAGAATAGCAGTGTTTGTATGTGTTTTAGGGTGTTCTTGGCGTTAAAGGGACAGACCCTAGTTTGTAAACACTACAGCATATTTTTCACTATTAGAATCATTTATGATCGTTGAACTTAAACATTACTTATATTTTATTGTTTAGATTATCCATTTCCGTACAACCGAATTGTTTGTGGTCATCCTGGAGTTTCTAATACCACAAAATGCATTATTCATATTTTTAAAAACGCACGTGCGTCTGAGAAGTAATGATTATGGAGTCGTGTTTTAATCTTATTTTTAAGGGTATTTCAACGTCACAGACTCTTGTTTCACTCTGTTGTATCCAAATTTGTTACAGGTTAATAAATTAACCAAACTTAGTGTCCATTTTTACGGGTTGAAACTAGTTTAAATGAAAAATATGCCTGAGTGTTTAAAAAACCCCATAGGGTCTGTTCCTTTAAGATTGCTTCCTAAAACGGGCCCCAGAAATATATTCAATGCATTTCTGGGCCCCGTTTTAGGAAGCGATCTTAACGCCAAGATCACCGTAAGTGCATATATGGTAGGTATACACTTAAGGTGATCTTAGTGCTAAGATCGCTACGTAAAACGGGGCCCTGGACCCCGTTTCACGAAGCGATCTTAACGCTAAGGTTACCTTAAGTGCATAAGATAGTTATGCATTTAAGATGATCTTAGGAATAATACCGCTTCGTGGAACGTGGCACAGGTCATCTTAATGTTTGTAGTAGCCAAAACTGGATTTTACCTTCCAATAATTTTCTATGTACGAAAATATGCGTCAGAAAATAAAATAAGGTTTGGACTGTTACAAGCATTAGGACGACTTGAAACACATTGAATTTTTGTTTTACAAGAAAATATATTTAATAGTTTAATTTTTGTCGTTTAATATTTAAATTTAGCCTTGTTTGTCGGAAACTTCTTATTGGCAATAAACGTAGGGAATTCTCTTTAATTTATAATTTTCTGGTTGTGTTATGGAGGTTTGTTGGTGGTGGGTGGAGGAGAGATGCAAATTGTCGAAAACGTGGATCATTTTCTCTCTTGATCAATACTTAACCTGACCTCAAGCTAATGATCCCCCCCTCCCCCCACACACACACACACACATACACACTACAATAGTGGGAAAAGTCCTATTAGTCTAACGTCATGTTAAATTGAAAAGAAATATAGATACGTATTACTCCATAGCGCTAGACGCTACATGCTATCACACATTTTCTAAAACGGTAATGGTATGCGCGGGGTAGAACCGGAACATGTTCTGACTGGAACATGAGCACTAAATAAGAAGCTCTGAAAAACCCTTTTAAAACACTAGGTTGCCAAGATTGGATCTAACTGCGGTTGGACACGGTGGGGGTTTGGTGCCGGGGGTTAGGGTTTCTTTGTGGCCATAGGGCGTAGGCGGTTGGACCTTAGGTTCTGTGTAGGATCTGGCCTCCCCTCGCCCCCGGTCTCCATTTGGTCACACCAACGTTCGAAATATGATTGGTAATTTGGTCTCTTTAAAACGTATTAATTAACTTTCCTGTGGGTCTGGGCCAATCATTCCACCCTCCCTCCTAACCTCCCTGGTGTCTAAATTATATTTATTTTTAATAAAGTGTAATGGTAATATTATATTTAGACTACCCCATCAAATCGTGCGTTAATTTATGTTTTACTTTTATTATTTTAAGTAGTTTATAGATAAAATCTGTTTTAAGGGCGCAATCAAAATTTAATAACATCCATCTCCCTATTAATATTTTTGGCTTTAATATTATAAATTTCTAAATTGAGCTTAGTAGTTAGGAAATCACTGTCCCAAGTCAGACCCCCGATCTTATCGGAGGCCGGACTTGGGATAGGCTTGTTCGAAACCATAGTGGTAGTTAAACCACTTAATAATACTGAATAATAATAATAATAATAATAATAATAAGAGCGAGGAACAATAGGAACATTGCTAGTAGGGTTCAGAATGCCGCTAAAATGGGAAGGGGCTGTGCTGGGTCGACCCACCCCTCTAAGTTCGACCCTGTACCAGTGCATCTTACCGTTGTAACCAAGGACTGTTGGAAGTCGTGTTTCTGCTCCGAGGTTAAAATCTCGTCATCAGTGAATCCAATCGAGTGCTGATTTTCCTCGGGCTCCTCTTTAACAGCGTGTGTTAACTTGGACTAAAACAAAACAAAACAGTCGCTTCAATAAACTAGTATACTGATTAACGACATCACTAGGTTTATTAATTATCGGCTATTGGATGTTAATCATTTAAAAATTACAAGAGTTTTAAAGAGAAAACCTGCTACATGTTTCCATTGGTAGCAAGGGACTTTTTATATGCACCATCCCACAGACAGCATAGCACATACAACGACCTTTGAAATACCAGTTGTGGTGCACTGACTGAAACGAGAAATAGTCCAATGGGCGCACTGACGGGGATGGATCCTAGGGGTGGGGGAGGGGGCAGTTGACAGAACATCCAAGTAAGTTAATTAGAATAAAATACTAGAAGATGTTTCACGATACCCCATCACGAAAAACACATCGGCTATTTAAATGGGAGTTAAGTTAATTAAGCTGATATTTAAATTACCTTATAATATGTTCCATTCTCGACATCAAAGAAGCTATTCAACAGATACTCATTTCTCGAGTCGGGGTCGTCTGCAGAAATCTGAAATATATTTGTGTAAAAGATATTACCACATTTATAGGGGCGTAAACGCCACACAAATTCTGAAACCTATATCAGCTCACAAAATACCAGGTTTGGGTTGGGGACAAACCATGAACCTTTTTGTTTTACAAAAATATATGCATATAATATTTCATTCATTTCATTTATAGTTATAGTTATTTCATTTATAGTTTATAGTCATTTATAGTTATTTTCATGCTTATATCCAATTAGATTTAAGCACGCTGTCCTGAGCACACAGTGTCTATATTTGCGAGTTGAAACTAGGGTCTAGGTGAAAAATATGCCTTAGTGTTTAAAAAAACCCCTAGGGTTTGTCCCTTTAATACTTCTTTTAGTGTGAGGTAGAAAACTGGTACAGTCAAACGATATTATTGTTAATGGTCTATTTTACATGGTTAAATAACAACAACAAAATGTACCCGAGACTGTAGTTGTAATTACACATGGCAATAATTAAAGTTAACTGCTTAATTAAGTCTCAGAAATTAGCTAATGGGGTTACTAAACATGTATTTCGTATTTAACCCTAACCCTAACTCTATTTATGATAAGTATTTATAATGTTCTTTATACGTGACAGTGCCAGAACATTATAAATACTTATCATAAATAGAGTTAAGGTTAGGGTTAGTGACAGTGCCAAAGGAAAGCCCTTCCGATAATACGGACAGCATTAATAACAAAGAAAGTAATTCATTGCATGCAAAATTAACAATCAGCTTCCGGGAAGTATGGTAAAGCCGGTAAAATAGATTTTCCTTTAAGGAAATTAATTAGGGGGGTCTAGATGGCGAGCTAAATTTCTATGGTGGTGGTGGTGGTGGTGGTAAAGTCAAACACGCGTGGTAAATAGTTTAGCTTTGAGCAATGGGATTCGATCCACGAACTCTTCTCCCTTGCACACGTGCCGGATTCTATAGGTGAAAAGGTTTTGCCACATTTTCATTATAAAAATTATTAAAATATTTGTCAAAAGTTTTGAAAATGCACACATGTATGCCAATACATACCAAACCACAAAGAAACACAGCTCCAAAGATGAAAAAGGTGCGAGCCGAGATCATTGTCCCTCTAAGTCAGGTATTCCAAATAAACTTGTCCTCTCCTTTTCACTTGATTTAACTCGATTTCTGTGCTTAACATTCAATTACAGTTCAAACATAACGTCCTGTCTGTTACAGCTGGCACGTTAAAACCCCCATTTACAATAAGGTTAATGAGTGCAAATGAATCGACAATAATTAGTCGACAACAAACAAAGGTAACCCAAGCCTCATACACTGTATAAAATGATGACGTTCACGCCAAGCTGAAAGTTTCTCACCTAACTGATGGGCGTTAAGTGGGAGATTAGGGTGTTCCTTTAAATACAAAATAGGCTACTAGTAATTGGCTGGCTGTGACCATCTCACCATTTCCTCCTGGGTCGGAACTGGTCACTGGCGAAGTCAGAGGCTATTTATTTATTTCAACTTATTTTCGTGCTTATATCCAATTAAGGTTCAAGCACGCTGTCCTGGGCACACACCTCAACTATCTGGGCTGTCTGTCCAGGACAGTGGGTTAGTTGTTAGTTGGTTAGTGGTTAGTGAGAGAGAAGAGAGTGTAGTGGCCTTACACCTACCCATTGAGCCCTTAAGAACTCGCTCTGGGTTGAAGCCGGTACCGGGCTACAAACCCTGTACCTGCCAGCCTGTAGTCCGATGGCTTAACCACTGCGCCACCGAGACCGGTAGTCAGAGGCTAAGTCCGGGATGGGCGTGCCTAAACCTTTATTGAATATGGGCACGTAAAAAGAGTTCCCATTCCCATCTCATCATTTGTATTAAGTGGAGTGCTCGGTAAGTATTTCATTCAATAATATTATTACGGATGTAACATTGTCTGAACCTGGAAGTGGGAGGGCAGGTGGGGGAATTGTCGAATATGAATATAGCGGATGTTTACTGATTGAGCCTCGTTCGTTGCCCACCAACCCCCATCCTACGCCCCTGATTATACCCAAGGACGTATTCCAATTCTAACCAAGAAAGATACTTTCTCTCTCTCTCTCTCTCTCTCTCTCTCTCTCTCTCTCTCTCTCTCTCTCTCTCTCTCTCTCTCTCTCTCTCTCTCTCTCTCTCTTTCTCTCTCCATCTGTCTCTGTATCTCTGTATCTGTCTGTATGTCTGTCTGTCTGTGTGTCTGAGTGACTGTGTTTCCTCTGTATCTCGCTCTCCCAATCTCTCTCTCTCTCTCTCTCTCTCTCTCTCTCTCTCTCTCTCTCTCTCTCTCTCTCTCTCTCTCTCTCATATAACCGTAAATAAAATGTGTTGAGTGCGTCGTTAAATAAAACATTTCTCTCTCTCTCTCTCTCTCTCTCTCTCTCTCTCTCTCTCTCTCTCTCTCTCTCTCTCTCTCTCTCTCTCTCTCTCTCTCTCTCTCTGTCTGTCTCTGTCTCTGTCTCTGTCTCTGTCTCTGCCTCTGCCTCTGTTTGTTTGTCTGGGTGAGATTTAACTCATTTGGTTGAGTGCTCGCTTGAGGTGCTTGCGTCGCAGGATCGAACCACCTCGGTGGATCCATTCAACGGATTGTTTTTTTTCTCGTTCCAACCAGTGCACCATAACTGGTTAAAGGCCGTTGTATGTGCTTTCCTGTCTGTGGGAAAGTACATATAAAAGATCCCTTGCTGCATTAGGACAAATTTAGCGGATTTCCTCTGATGACTACGTGTCAGAATTACAGAATGTTTGACATCCAATAGCCGATCATTAATTAATCAATGTGTTCTAGTGGTGTCACGACTGGTATATCAAAGACCGTGTATGTGCTATCCTGTTTGTGGGATAGTGCATATAAAAGATCCCTTGCTACTCATGAAAAAATGTAGCGGGTTTCCTCTATGACTGTATCAAAATGACCATATGTTTGACATCTAATAGCCGATGATTAATAAATCAGTGTGCTCTAGTGGTGTCGTTAAACAAAACACTCTAGTGGTGTCGTTAAACATAGATCTGTTAATAAATTAAATTAAATTAAAATAAAATTAAAATAAATTAAAAAATTAAATTAAATTAAATTAAATTATAAAAAATGTATAGAATTTAATTTTTTTACGTCATGCTGTAACCTTTTTGTCTTATTATATTTTGAATTAATTAAAGTAACTGCAATAAACTTTAATATATTTAAGCCGTTTATCGTGTCACGAAATATAATTGTCGCAAACGTGTCGCATGGGGTAAGGGAAACTACCCTTGTGTCCAAAACATAGGTGGATAGATGTCGCTACTAGGTAAGAGCAACCAGGAAGTTTTATGCAACTTTCACCCAAAGGCAAAAGGAAGACGAAGTTGTCAAAAAGTTTGATCGAAGACGCCTGGTGAGTTTTAATTACATTTAACCTACTCCCAAAGGGTTTGCTTCAGTCTGTAATGTCCCACTGTTCCAACATCATTGAGACGTCGTTAATAAGTGTTACATCCCAAGTCGTCAAACTTGAGTCTTCACTTCGTAATAAGCAGGGCTAATCTCGTCTGTTCCGTTTGTTCGCACGTATTTCGGACACCTGTTGTTCTATATTTGTTCCCCAGACGTTTCGGAAGTGATTTATTTACGTAATACTCAACTTAGCATAGTTTTGGTAGATCCATGCCAGTGATATATAAACACTGGCCTGTTTTAAAACAAAAAACAAAGTGGAAATGCTTTGGAGAAAAAGGATCGACATATCGGAAACCGTCATCAAAAAGTCGGCAATGATAGAGGGAAGACCTACAAAAATTGAAAAACACCATATAGTGGTTTTAAGAAATTCACAAGAAAATACCGTACCGCTGTATGGTAAGTTTATATTCATAGGCTTACAATTTTTAATTATATTATTCTTTTAATTTTATTTGAAAAATATATACTTAAGGCCAAACATTAACAGGTTGGTAGTGCTTCAACCTTCATTGGATATAGGCATGTTAATATGTTATCCAACAAAGAAAAAAATGTTTTATTTAATGACGCACTCAACACGGTTATATGGCGTCAGACATATGGTTATGGACCACACAGATATTGAGAGAGGAAACCCGCTGTCACCACTTCATGGGCTTCTCTTTTCGATTAGCAGCAAGATATCTTTTATATGCACCATCCCACAGACAGGGTAGTACATACCACAGCCGTTGATATACCAGTCATGGTGCACTGGCTGGAACAAGAAATAGCCCAATGGGCCCGCCGATGGGGATCGATCCCACACAGACCGTGCATCGAGCGAGCGCTGTACCACTGGGCTACGTCTCGCCCTATGTTATCCAACAGGTCGGTTACCCATTACAATAATTTATTTGAATGACTTCCATTGGATATATGTAGTTTCACTGTCAATTTTGGCTGAAAATAGTTAATTTTATTTTTAAAAAATTTATTAACAATTTGCAGGTTAATACCAGAACCTAAAATGACCCCCCCCCCCCACCCCCCCAAAAAAAAGCAAATCAAAACCCCAATCCCAACCCCATACTCACCCACCCCCCAAAAAGCAGGGCACATTTCAGGGTCTTCTCTAAAAATGGTAGTTTGGAAATGTTTAGTGACACCAATAGAGCACATTGATTTGTTAATTATCGGCTATTGGATGTCAGTCATTTGGTATTTTGGTCATTTGTATAGACTTAGAGGAAACACACTACATTTTTCCATTAGTAGCAAGTGATTTTTTTTAATATGCACTATCCCACAGACAGGATAACACATACCATGGCTTTTTATATATCAGCTGTGATTCACTGGCTGGAATAAGAAATAGCCCAAATGGGCCCACCAATGGAGATTAATACTCTAGATAGGCTGTGCATCAAGATAGCAGTTTACCACTGCCAGGGTGATGCATGTCCCACCCACACAAAAATGGTACTGTAAACACACGGGGGTGAGTGTGGGGGTGATGGTGATGGTGCAGTCAGCTTCACCTGCCATAGTTATGGCCATAGTTTGAGGATGTGTGGTGTAACAAAGGCCGTGGTATGTGCTATCCTGTCTGTGGGATGGTACATATAAAAGATCCCTTGCTGTTAATCGGAAAGAGTAGCCCATGAAGTAGTGACAGCAGGTTTCCTCTCTCAATATCTGTGTGGTACTTAACCATATCTCTGACGCCATGTAACTGTAAATAATATGTGTTAAGTGCATCGTTAAATAAAACATTTCCTTCCTTCCTTTTTGGGCAACTGCTGTCATTCCCCCGGCGTTTGCTGTAAAGGCATCCCAATTTCATCTGAACCAACGGCAATGCATTGCAATGCCGTTCATTTTCTCTTGCTGTCGAAGCTTCTCAGTAAATTAGATTGTAGTTGGTCTTGAATGTTAATGGAAAAAACTACCTTTATTTATATTGTCCTAGAATTTCACTGTGCAAAGAATTAAATGCAACAAAACTTATAGGTTCGATTATGTTAAGTTATAATTTCAGAAATGCTGACATTTTATGAGTAATGCTGATTAAATATTAGGAAAATATGCAATAGTTAGAAATGCTTGATCCATTGGAACTGAAATGTTCCGAATTAGGTGCGCGGGTCAAATTTACTAACGGTACACATGTCAATTGTACATGTGTTGTTTTATTCACAAAAACGAAACTAAAAAAGTTAACATGCAGTTTACAAACCACACCCTCTTGTTTGAGTGATAGACAAAATGGTTACAAATAAGTCCAGATGGGGCTTATAAGAAAGTGACTTTAAAATTGTCAAAAACATATCATTGGGTTACGATTTCATTCTTTTTTACAATGATCAAACCAGCAGCAAGTTACGCCAAATGTAAAGTATGATGTAATATTCCATGACTTTTATGTAACTTTCATTGGCTTATAATAACACTAAATCATTGCCAATTTACATCTACCCCTCTCCCCCCCCCCCCCACCCACCCCCACAATATAGGGCTGAAAAGAAAGGGAAAACAAAACAAATCATTATCATGGTTTATTTCTATTTTGTACTATAATAATTTATATAAAAGAAAAGTGAAATAAAACCAATAGTATTAAAAATAAATTTAAAAAAGGAAAAATACTGACTTTTTTGTAACTGAGATCTATAGATATAGACACAATTTTTTTATTTTTTTTATTAAGTTTTAAATTATTTGATGCAGGTGTGTATTTGAAGAAAAAAAAATCTGTTTGCAAATGCCAGTGGTTTTTATGACTAATTAATAATTAAAATCAATTCTAGGTCTGCTACTATTACTGCTAAAAACCTGGGGCCTAATTCACAAATGTCTCTGGCTCTGCTAAACAACAAAGCATCCTCTTTGTAAGTCTTTTAGTATTGCACTGCGAGATTGCAGGGCTCGAACTTAAGAATTTATCACCCACGGCAATTAAAAAACAAATTGCCGTCAGTGTTAAATTAAGTCACAATAACTTTCGGAAGCTACTGCAGTTTTTTGTCAGTTGCGCTTTCATATACACAACACGACTTTTTTGTTTTTTTATGTTCAGTGTGCACACTCATCAATGTTTTTTAGTGTGAAAAAAGTGTGCATTTTAAAATAGCAGAGCTGGGTGCTGTAAATTATAACAGGATGCGGAAAAATAAAGAGTGGCGCAGAAAAACAAATGGGGCTGCCTAACTTGAAAAGGGGCGGCATAACACGAAAGTGAGGAGGCAAAATGCAGTGAGAACGTATATTATACAACACAGGGTACGCGCATGACTAAATATCGTTCCATCGCGTGGTACTAACTAAACACCCATGGCAATTGTAGTTGTTGCTGCCGACAGCAGTTGTAGTCATTGCACCGTTAAGTTCAATCCCTGGATTGCAAAGTTGTGAGAGTTTAGTGAATTAGGCCCCTGCTAAAAGTGACCTGCCTGTATGTTGATTGCAAGTTTTTAAAAATATGACAGCAGTTATACTAATGTTTGAATGGGCTGGAAACAAAAGTTTATTAACACTGCATTTATTGTGTTTTGCATTTAATACATTCAGTAATAATAATTAATATTATTTCTATAAATTTGGAAAAAGCTACAGGTTATACAAACCAAAACCACTTTCTAGTTTAAGCAGAATTTCAATTTGTGCAGGGCTGAATGTCCATTTAGAGAAATAATGAGGCAGTGATTTTTAGTTTTCGATTGTAACAAATACTTTTTCCTTTTAATATCATTTCATCAAAAATTCTGATTAGTTTTGCTACCTAACTGAAATATGAAACAAGTGGTTAACAGTGAAAATGCTAATAAAACAAGCAAATAATAATGCCAAATTGTTTCAAATTGTTCTGTACATGTAGGCCTACAGTGAACACCTTCAACACATTTAAAGGGACATTCCTGAGTTTGCTGCATTGTAAAATGTTTCCGACTAATAAAATATTTCTACGATTAAACTTACATATTAAATATATTTTCTTGTTTAGAATATCAGTGTCTGTATATTCAATGTGTTTCTAGTCGTCTTAATATTTATAAGAAGCCCAAACTGGATTTGGTCTTCAAATAATTTCGTATGTACGAAAAAACTATATTTTAGGAAATAAGATGAAATTTTACCTAGTACAAATATTAGAATGATCAGAAACATGTTTAATATACAGCCACTAGTATTGTATGCATAAAAATATATTCGATATGTAATTACAATTGTTAAAAAGTCTCTGTTAGTCGATAACATCTTAAAAATTGCAGCAAACTCAGGAATGTCTCTTTAATAGCTAACAATGTCTCCATGTATATTATTAATACATTTATATCATTGTGACCATTTAGGAAAACAACAACATGATAAATACATGTACACATATTAGTGATTTCCCTGGAAATTTGGCAAGGCATGGTAGACCAAACACTTTTGGGGCATTTTCACCATTTTAGGGGCACTTGTTTTTCATTAAAAATACACAAAAATTAATTGAAATAAACATTAATATAATTTATGTGCTTGCTTTAATAAATGAATGGCAAAAGATATAAAAGGCATTATTAATAATACCTTTTTGGGTGTTTTATAACGGCAATTTTAGAATTAATTAGTGAAAAAGGCTTGTTTAATCTCAGGGTAGCATGGTACTGATTAAGGCAAGATGGTGCTAGACTATTTAGGCATGGTGCTGCAGAATGCTAAAACAAGCTAGGGAAAACACTACATATACAGTGACCCCTTTAGGTCAAGGAAAATTATTTTTAGTTCCAGCAAACTTGTTTCTGTCAAGTTTATTTTACTGTTTATTTTTATTTGCAAGTATTTAAAAAAAATTCTTCTGCCTTCATGCCCCATAAAGATCTTTTTGTGTCCTCAAAATTGCTGCGATGCCCTCCTGATCCCATGCCCCTCTGAGGGAATAATTGCAGTGTACCCCCATACAGCGTAATTCAAACCCTGTTTATAGTCAGTGGAGTTAGGTTGAGTTACGAACATGATAGGAAGTCATTCACATCTCATATGATTTACAGCAGTGACCGGGCAACCACGAATTTTATTCACTGCATTTATATAGTTTTTTCTTTTGTAACAGTTATTTGACTAAATAAAACATTCTTTGTCTTGTCTTCAATGAAGGATGTCAACTGCGTTTTATTTCTGAATGAAATTTCAGCTTGTCAAATCATTTGGTAGTAAACAAATTTTTTTTTTTTGTTAAACATTTATTTAGTTAATTTTTATTTTATTTTATTATTATTACATTTTTTTTTAAAAAGCTTATAAATGTATCCTTATCCAGGGTTTCTGCCAGACGGTAAAATGGGTATGACGCCATACCCAAATATTTTTGCAGGTTTTTTTTCAAAGTTAACCTTTTGACAAAATGAATTACTCTTATCATTACTATATGATTTTCTTAACCCTAACCCTAAACTGAACCCATTTTCTTTCTGGGGGAGGCTCCCAATACCCCCTGTTGATTATAGTTGCATTCAGTTTTATAGCGCCACACCAAAAAATGTATTTCAGGTAAAAACACTGTTATCCATATTTGATGGTAGTTATTTTTTGATAGTTTTATTCCTTTTTCTATATTAAATAAAGAACAAAATACAACAAAGGCTTTTATCTGACTCCAAAACACTATATATATATACTAAGGGCCTAATTCACTAAACTAGCAACTTTGCGATCTTGCAGTGCAATGCTAAAAGACTTGCAAAGAGATTGCTTTGTTGTATAGAGAGCCTAAGAGATCTTTGTGAATTAGGCTCCAGATATCCATTAAAACTAGACTTTTTTCCCTGGTCTCATTCATTTTTGGTCTAGAAGATTTTCACCGTGTCACTGTATCATGTAACTATCTGTACGTCTATTAATACATGATTAGTAAAAGAAAAAAAGAAAGAAATGTTTTATTTAACGACTGATTAGTAAAAGATAACAGTGACATTATTTCTGGTTTGGTGACAGGCAATTAACTTTTCATTTATAACAGGCTCAAATTGATTGACATCTAGTTCATTTTAGCAAGCGAAATAGCTGCTAAACAATTTATTTCCAGATGCTTTCTGATGTATTTAATTATACATGTACAATGTATTCTTAAATTCATTTTTGAAAATGGCAATGAGACGTGCATCAATAGTTAGTGATAACCCGTAATGATGCAGTCGGGGCAGAACGGTAAACGAACATAACCCAACCGGGAAAACCCCCACTGGACATAACTCCACTGAAAAAAAACCCACTCGAACATAACTCCACTGGAAAAATCCCCACTCGGACATAACTCCACTGGAAAAAAAACCACTCGGACATAACTCCACTGGAAAAAACCCCACTTGGACATAACTCCACTCACATATCTCAATATATAACAAAATCTTATCTGGAGTATTTCTTTTTTATTCCCCGTAGGTGGGCTCATTGGGCTATTTTTCATTCCGGAAAGTAGTCTTAACAAAGGCCATGGTATGTACTATCCTGTATGGGATGCATATAAAAATCCCTTGCTGCTAATTAATCAAAATGAGTAGCCCATATGGAGTGGTGGCAGCGGGTTTCTTCTCTCATTATCTCTGTAGTCCTTAATCATATAACCAGCACCATATAACCATACAAACAGTGTGCTGAGTGCATCATTAAAGAAAACATTTCTTTTTTTCTTTCTTTAATGGTGAAATCACACACATTTATTAAAACTTTTGCATTACAAATATATATATACAATATCATATGATTGAGAGGTGAGATAATTAAGCCCCACTGCATGGTTAGTCATGAGACTTGTATTTGAGTTTGCATTTTAGTTTGCTAAATATTTAATAAAAAACGCTAATAAATGTTTTAAATGTCTTCTATTTCAGCCATGGCAACCAAATCAAGGCCACCAATGGCACTCCCTGGAAGGCATGCAGATCCCATGGTTAGTATTAATTAGTAGAGCTGGGTGATATTGAAATTTGAGGTTCAATATAATTTTTTGGGGGGTGATTGAAACAATACCAATATCGAGCGGTATTTTCGATATACAGTCGAGACTGGTCTAACGACCACCTGTATATATATATATATATATATATATATATAATGGCCACCTGACCATAATGGCCACCATAAATCCCACCCAATGCATTTCCTTCTTAATTTTACTTGTATATAACAGCCACCTGTTCCTTGCGGCCAACAGTCATTGTTTTTGGACCAAAATGAATAGTTGAACCTGCTTTAACAGCCATAAAATTACAATGACCACTGTTTTTTGTCCAAAATGGACAGTTGAACTTGCCATAACAGTTATATATATATATATATATATATGTATACATGTATTCACCTGCACCGTCACAGTATAAAGTTATTGTTTCACTTAAGTTGAAACAAAACAGATGCATGTTCCAGTGCATCATTAATCGTATTTACGTCTTATATCTGTATGATGTGGTGGTCATTTAATTTACAAGGCGATTTGTTGTTGGTTGAAGTAAGGCTTGCATTGAACTTTATATATATATACAGTGAAACCCCTTAAAACCGGACAGCCATGAGACCAAGAAAAAAGTCTGGTTTTGAGGGGTATCCGGTTTACAGAGGTTTATTATTTTAAGTTTATCATCAAGCGATAATTCAACATAGCGACATTTTGCTGGACGTTCTTACATGTCCAAAGTACATACTAAAATAAAACACTGTTGACAAATTTTCCACCAAACCAAGCCAAACAATTTTACTCTTGGTTACTCTTTATTTTGTTAAATAAACTTTGCAAAGATAAAAAACAAAACAACAAAAACAAAAAAACGGGTTCAAACATTTGGAAAAATGAATAATTAAATTCCTAGTTGCTTTGCTGTTCATTGCGGTAATCGAGAGACGTACATGTAGGCTATGAAAAGGAGCTTGGTCAAATTCGTAAATTAATCTAACTTTGTAACAATCGAGCTCAGAATAAAGGGAGTACATGTGATTCCTCCAGTTATTTAAACAGAGCTGTTAATTAATCCCTTAATTGGTATTTGTCAACTGCATGATGGTGACACTGGAGCATGTGCACATGTAATTAGCTCCGTGTACACAATCATGTTATCAGCTGAGTGGGTATTCAAAGTATAAGTAATACAGTAATGATTGATGTCGGTGTAACCGTCCGGTTTTCTGAGGTAAAATTTTCATTAAAGGAACACAGTGGGACCGGATACTTTCGTCCGGTGCAGTTTAGAGGGGTTTCCGGTTTAGAGGGGTAAATTTTAGTGTTAAAAGATATGCAAATCACGGAATCATGTAAAACATCCGGTTTTGAGGGAATTCCGGTTTACTTGGGTTCCGGTTTAGAGGGGATTCACTGTATATTTATATAGTTGGCTCGTCAACACTGACAGGTAGTGTATTCCAAGGTGTGTCATTGCTGCCAGTCAGACAAGCAGTTACGACAATCTGCCACCATGTTTGTTCTGCCATTACACATTGGCAAACTGACTCTTGTTAATGCAGAATGATTTCTTACCTGCAACCTTTTGCGTGTCGTGCATTAATTTAATACGTAACAGAATGCAGTGGAAAGTTTTTTGACGACTGTTGATACTTGATGCATTCCAGTTTAGTAGTGGGGTTTTTATAGTAAATTATTTTATATGTGTTTTCCTTTACCTGTATATAACAGCCACCTGTCCATAACAACCCGCTAATATCATCTAAATAAAATAAAATTCCATGCACAAGGCTCTCGTCTGATTTATACCCAACCCATTTTGCATTTCTCATATATATTGTTAGTGCTTTACTAAATGGCAGGAAACATTTTTCAATACCGAAGTTTTGGTATTTTGAAATTTTCTTTGTATGTTAAATCAGTATTGACATGGTATCGATATATGGGTTTTTGAAATTTGCTCTGTACAGTAAATCGGTATTGTCATGGTACCGATATGGTATTTTGAAAATGTCGATATATTCGATATGTCCATCTGTTTCATGATCATAGAGTTTGGTGCATGTACAGACAGTTTCTTTCGCTTTCCACACTAATGCTTATTCATAGCTTCTGTACTCTGACTTCAGTGGACTTGGTTTGAGTTTGGAGTTTTCCTTTTCCTAGGAGAGTTTCCTTACTAGGATTCTAAGCCTCTCCAGCCCAGTTTTGATTTTGGAGTTTGCTTCTCTTAGACAGTTGTGTTTCTTGACTCACATCCTCTGTCCGATCCATATTAGTCTAGGCTCTACCCTTTGACCAGTCCAGCTTGGGTGACCCTGCCAGGGGTTGATGCTCCAGCTAGCATCGCTCTCCGAGTCATTAAGACATGCAAGCTACCTCACCACATCAAGGAATGGACAATGAGATAGGATGTGCCTTTTGAAATCTTTCTTTGCTGATTTCAAATAGGTTGGCCTCTGTAGTATTTAAATAGCCTGCTGGTTTGAAGTAACTTGTTATATATAGCACTAACTAATAACAACTTTGTATGTGGTATATACTGCCGCGTGTATAACAGCAACACAAAGTGGTACTCTGGCACGAGGCCATTGAGGGTAGCTAACTAAAAATTTCTGTGGTAGACCTATGTTTAATTTTTACACGGTACTGAAACTAGTAGTCACATATGACCCTCTCAATAGTGTTGTATTTTTCACAGGATATATTCTGACATAGAAAGTGTATTGAACTGCATGTAGTAATTACTGGTGGTGTGGAACCGACACTGTTAATTGTCTTGTAGTCACTCACTACATGGGTGGAAAGAACATGGATAACACTGTGAAAGATCAAGGTCACAAAGCTAGTTAAAGTTGACCTGTGTCTAGTGACTGTAATTTTATTAAGCGTATAAACTTAGCATTTTGTCTAACTGGTCAAGATTATAGCAGTTTATTGTTTTGTGTATTAATTGTTTACCTGAATATGTTGCTGAGACTGGGACTCATAGACAATATGGTTGCCCCCGTCCCCAATATAAAATCCTAGCTATGGCAGTGCCTACAGCAAAGGCTGCACAATGGGAGGGTGGGGGGGGGGGGGGGAGGCTGCCTCAGGGTCTATGGCAGCCCTCCCATTTTTCCTGTTACAGTACTCTGTTTAGAAGGCTAGAAATGCCCTATTGTAACACTGTATATTCAAAGTTTTCCCCCCAAATAGGTTTGAGCCCACAAATACATGTCTTTTTATCCCACAGATCATCAAACTGACAGTGCCCCTGCTCTATTTTCAAAAACACTATGCGGACCCTGTTTAACAGTATTGAAAAGAACACGTTTTAGTATTCCTGATATGTTTCCCCATATAATCGAAGCATGATGAAATGACCTGCTAAAATCCAATTACAAAATTCTTTCGCGACCATGGTAATGTCATGAAGGCATGGTAATGGGGGGCGTGGTACAAGATAGTTACCTCATCCATCACTCGAGATTCATCAAATTAGACCACAGTTATTGCGGCCGTTGAGTCATGTGTGTAACAAATCTCGGACCTGTGACCTCGATCATTACACCGTCACGCCGTCATGCCGTCACTCATTGGCCACAATAACCATGGTTGAGGTACATGTAACTACTATTTGTATCCTCTCACTAAAACAAATCAGCATCTACCACATGTGTAACCAACACTTTCCAGCAAGGAACATTTTGTTTAGCATCGTGTTGCGATTTGATACACAAGTTTCACAGATTGCTACACATTTTAAAAACATTAAAGAGTAGTTGCTACTCAATTTTCAATTGACTAGAAATATTGCGAATCAAGATTTTAAAAACAAAATGTTCCCTGTTCCAGGGTTTCTGCCAGAGTGTACGAAGTGTAAAATTACAAACCCAAAAATCTTGGAAATTGATAGTTTAATTTTAATTTATAATTTTTAGAAATATTATAGTAAAAGAATGTCTGTTTAAAATTTATCAAAGTACATGGAATGCAGTGTCCAATTTCAAAATATTTTAAACCCCTAACCACATTGTGGAGCCACTTATGACTTTTTTTGTTTTATTACGTACCCTCAAATAATTTTCTGGCAGAAAGGCTGGCCTGCCGTCCCTCAAAAAACTGTACCGTAAGTAAAACCCCTAAAAAACCCATCCACACAATAAAAGTACATCGAAGTCAAAAACACACAATCACTAACAGTTAGAGTTGACACTTTCTAATATATAGCTATACACTGACATGTATTTGAAAGTAAAAAAGAGAAAAGAAAAGAAAAACATCTAAATAAAGTCAATCTTAATTAGATACATGGAGTTGACTGCCACTTAGTAATAGTACATGTATAATTAGTTTATAGGCTAATGGTTGCTGTAGGGAAATGTCCTGTCAGCTTGTTACAAACACTCGATTGTGCCTTATATTGAATTACTTCCTGTTAGCTATCATGTGCAAATTGATGAATTAATATCCTGATACAAGTATTTTCTCTCATGTTCGTATGGATTGTTGTGGTTTAACCACGACCATTTTGTATACATGTTTTATAGTAATCACTTTTCCTCAAGAAAAAAAAGAAAAAAGAAAAAAAAAAGTAAAACAATATATAATTCAGGGGCGGGTGGGGGGGGGGATAACTAGAAGTAATTAGGACTTCATGAATTTTAACACTAAAAGTGAAAAATAGACATCATTTTATAATTGGTTACTCTTATGTAGGAATTAATTTATGCAGTGAGGTTTAAATTGTGGTGAGCAAAGTTCATGGGGGGGGGGGGGAGGGATATGTCAAGAGATTTGCTTCAGTTTGGAATGGGGGTGTTGACCCCCCGACCCCCCCACCCCCACTGCACACATGCCCGCATCACATTAGTATCTATTTGAAATGTAATAGCGCACTGTGGCTCAACAGCTATTTGAATCTGAGACTTAATATTATTAATGCGTGGCGTAGTAGGCACCCCAGTCTTTTGTGACCTTTTGTATAGTCCATTATGGAATTAAAATGTAGCAAAATCATGAGCTAAATAGCTGATGAGATAATAGAACATATACATTTGTCTCTTGAAAAATTACCTGTGTATCCAATTTTTGTGTGTGTGATTTCAGCTGGTGAATTTCTGTTTGACCTGCTAGGTTTAAAAAGTGGATTGATTTCTTTTTTATATAACACACTGTTTATTTGAGCCCTGATTATTTGTCTTGAGTTGTATCACTCGTTCGAGATAAGGATGGTTGTTAGATCAGTCCCCTTCAGTGAATGGATTTGTTTTCACAATAGCTGCCACATGTATTTGGAAGACCGTATAGGAAGGAAATGGTTTATTTAACAACGCACTCAACACATTTTATTTACGGTTATATGGCATCGGACATATGGATAAGGACCACACAGATATTGAGGAAGGAAACCCGCTGTCGTCACTTCATGGGCTACTCTCTTCAACTAGCAGCATGGGATCTTTTATATGCACCATCCCATAGACAGGATAGCACATACCACGGCCTTTGATATACCAGTCATGGTGCACTGGCTGGAAGACCGTGTAGGCTAGCATGTGCTATCTCTTCTGTGGATGAGAGCGATCATTAATATTGGTAACAGTAGTCTGTGCAGCGGCAGTGGGTTTCTTCTCTCACAATGTCAAAAAAATAAAAATAAAAGTTTAAAGTGTTCCACTTAATTAAAAGTCATAGTGTAATATATATATGTGTGTGTGTGTCACTATCATGTGTTATTATGTAAACAAACATGCCTTTGGTTTACTGTTATCCTTTCGTTTACTGTTATATATTTTATATATTTACTTATATTTGCAGTCCCAGTCTAGTGGAGACATACCTCCTCCGTTGCCACCATCCCGACGTCCTGCACCCACACCACCACAGGTCAGTATGTCTGTAATTGTAATCAACTGAATAGAATATCTATAGCCTTTCACACAGGGAACACCTTTTTTCATGCTAAGAAAATTACTACAAATTATTTTTTTCAGAACCTATTGTTGTCTAAATTGCACACAAAAATTGTTTTGTTTTTGTTGTTGTTATTTCCCTAAACACTTGTTTATACTTGTCTTCTTACATCAAACCAAACTGAAATTATTTTCAAACTTGTTTTTTTGTAGGATGATTGGATGAATTATAGGGATCTAGCTAGGAGTTTTTGGCAAGGTGGAATTGGGAATATTCAGTCAATTAAATCGTTTTTTAAGGCCAGTAAATGATGCAGCTAGTGTATCATTGTTAAATTAATTTATCAGAACAGATAAAATTATGAAAATGGTCACACATCAAGTGGGAACTTTGTAGTGCCATTTACTTTTGGGAAGGGGCTAATCCTGCTGTGTTAGGGATCCTGCTATTTGCCCGCCCCGGAGTTGCTCACTGGCTATGTCAGAGGCCAAATCCGGGGTGGGCGTGCCCGAACCTATGTTGGATAGGGGCACATCAAACAGTTCTGCATCCGCATCCTGCTATTTGTACACCTGGGCCCATATTTTCAAAGCCATCTTAGCGCTACGAAATCATAAAACTGTCGTAAACTATGACATTACTATTGCACATGTTACAGCTTATGATGGTTATACAATTTCATAGCGCTAAGAAGTCTTAAAAAATAATAGGCCTTGGATCCAATCTACATATAGAATGCTGGATCCTGGCCAGGATTTAATTTCCTGGTGGTATGCCGGTGAATCCCACCAAATCCTGCCAGGATCCTGGTAAACCCACCAAATCATGCCTGGATCCTGGTAATCCCACCAGGATTCCGTTGTGTTTTTCACTTGAGACCATAACGTTGCAGGGCTACTACATTTTTGATAGCTGGTAGCCCGTTAGCTACCATTAAAATGAAAAATGTATGCAACCCTGCTGTCTGGGGTTTTCAGTTATGACACCAATCCAATACTTCAATACATATATATATTTTAATTCAGGCTCAGGTTTTCAAATTTTATAGGAAACACAAATGTATTAAACTATTTCTTATGTACCCTATGATCACAGGAATCCATTACAAACTATTTTTCCATAAATAGTGTATTCCCGTAATGGTAGATTATGCTATGTAATATAACAGATTTTTATTTCCTTGATTTTTGCTAACAGATTATTGCTACCAGAAATGATCATTGTTTCTGTAAAACCTGGAAGTCTGTTAATTTAACAGATGTAGTTAAATAGATCTGCAAGAAAAAATAATATCAAACTCTTGTGTGTCTGCTGGAGACAACCATCACCACAAACTGTTTTAGACAAAACAATTGAATCTCTCAGGTTGGTGTGTGTGTGGGGAATGTAGCCCTGTGGCAAAGAGCTCGCCTAATGCACGGTCAGTCTAAGATCAATTCCCAACGGTGGGCCCATTGGGCTATTTCTCGTCCAAGCCAGTACACCATACTGTGGTACATGTATGTGCTATCCTGTCTGTGGGATTGGACACATAAAAGATCTCTTGCTACTAATGAACATTTTTTTGCAGCTTTACTCTCTATACAACTATATGTCAGATGACCAAATGTTTGACATTCAATAGCCAATGATTAATAAATCAATGTGCTCTCGTGGTGCAGTTAATCAAAACTAAACTTGAACTTTTATCTCTCGGGTTGTGATTTCTGGCTGTCAAGGTGATTAGTTACTGAGCAGCCCTGACATAGGGATGATCGACAGAATGTCTCTCCATTATGGTTCAGATGACCATATTAATTGGAATGTTGTTTATTTACATGTATAGATAGCTAGTCATTAGGAATGTGAAGTAGACCACTAATGAATAGCTGGCTAGTTTGTATTTACCGTGAATCACCTGTTTATTATTGCATGCATGTACAAAATGTAATTTGTAGGACTGCTTACAAGTTTAGGATTTATATATGCAATTTTAAGTATACATGCAAACTTTTATCAGCTATGTTTCTAGACTCCAATAACTGGCACCATGCATTCCTCAAAGGCTGTGTCGTTTTTGATTCCTAAATTTGGAGTAAAAAATTCCCAATCTGTACATAAATAATTCCCATTTTTAATTATTATATAAAGATATATTTTGAAAATGATATGTAACACTTGACAATTTAAACACCCATTACCTCCCCTATAACATTTAATAATGAAAAATAGATATATTAATTTTAATAAATACATGTACATGTGTGTTGTATTACTCTTTAAATTCTAACTTAATTAGCTTATTGAGATGGTTTAGTAATGAAACTAAAAATTTCTAAAACATTTTTGTAAAATTCCCAAAGTCAAAACGATGAGTGTCGAGTCAGATTTGAGAAATAAAACCCCGATATGTATATATGTTTTTATTTAACTGTTTTAGAATACCATACAAGGTAGATAATTCTCACTATTTTTCTTTCTGTGACATACCATGCTTTGATATCAATTAAATGTAGACGTGGTGTACTTTTCCACTGTTCACGCTCACACTATGGACCGGCCTCGGTGGCGTCGTGGTTAGGCCATTGGTTTACAGGCTGGTAGGTACTGGGTTCAGATCCCAGTCGAGGCATGGGATTTTTAATCCAGATACCGACTCCAAACCCTGAGTGAGTGCTCCGCAAGGATCAATGGGTAGGTGTAAACCACTTGTACTGACCAGTGATCCATAACTGGTTCAACAAAGGCCATGGTTTGTGCTATCCTGCCTGTGGGAAGTGCAAATGAAAGATCCCTTGCTGCCTGTCGTAAAAGAGTAGCCTATGTGGCGAAGCGGGTTTCATCTAAAAAACAGTTATCAGAATGACCATATGTTTGACGTCCAATAGCCGATTATAAGATAAAAAATCAATGTGCTCTAGTAGGCGTCGTTAAATAAAACAAACTACTTTTTACTCTCACACTTACTAAAATGGCAGCTGCCTTGTTTTGTCATATCATGGCAGCTGACTGTAATTTGATGATAGTGATAAAACACGTCAAGTTTATTAAAACTGTAGTTAATTTTGTGTTTTTATACTTTTGCATTTACAAAACACTTTTATAAGATAGAATCTATCTTATCATAGATACATGTAAGTAAAGCAGCTAGCAGCTTTATCAAATATCACAGTCTTCGCCATGTGCAAAGTCAAGGCGAGATGATGATAACTCTCCTGTAATGGTGCCAGGCGAGCAAATCACATGAAATTTTACATAATATTTATTAAATTTTGTATTGCAAGGCAATCAATTTGCCGCTCTCCTAAAATTTCCCAGGCGAGTATGGAGGGGAGTATGGTCAAGACTGATGTAAAATGTATAACTGAGTTGTGTTTGTTCTGGTGGCAGCAGCAGTTTGTCACAGCAAAACAAAATCAACACAACAAAGATTTCAGTAAACATACTTAATTCTTGATGGAGTGTTTTGGCGAATTTAAATATCACCATGTTGATACCGTATAAATTAACTAATTAAATTAAATTAGCTCAGTGGAGCTAAAAATAACTCTTTCAACTAGGGCGGGATGTAGCCCATTGGTAAAGTATTCGCTTGATGTATATAACCATAAATGAAATGTGTTAAGTGCATCGTTAAATAAAACATTTCTTTCTTTCTTTCTTTCGCTTGATGTATGATCGGTCTAGGATCGATCCCCATTGGTGGGCCCATTGGGCTATTTCTTGTTCCAGCCAGTACACCATGAATAGTATGTCAAAGGCTGTGGTATGTGCTACCCTGTCTGTGGGATGGTGCATATATAAAAGATCCCTTGCTGCTAATGGAAAAAAAAATAAGCAGCTAGCTTTCATCTCTAAGACTGTACATCAAAATTACCAATTTGAAATGTTTGATATATCACAATAGCAGTAAATAGCCAATGATTAATAAATCAGTGTGTACTAGTGGTGTCGTTAAACAATACAAACTTTTAACTCTTTTTAAAAAGTTGTTTAATATTACATGTATTATTATTTTTTAATACACATGTATTTAGCAATGTACTTGACAAATTTCGTAATATAGTGAAAACCAAATTACCGTAATTTTGTGTGTTTGTTTAGGAGGAGCCACCATTACCAGCAAGACTGCCTCCCTCAGTACCCAAGGGAAGACATGCACCACAGGTATGTACAGCCATGTTTGTTTAGAAAAGATGGTAACATCAAACATTCGTGAAATTGGAGTAATAAAAATAAATCTCAAATTTGGTATGATTATGCATTGCCCTTCCAAAGTTTAAAAGCAAATTCATAAATAAAACAGTCACCCCACCCCGCTGATCATTGCTGGCGTCTTCTTACATATGCCTATGTGAAGAGACTGTTTGTTTTCCCTATGTTAACAAAATTGGATAACACTACCTGCATGAACATAACATGGGATGGACATGGGGTTGATTAATATCCCTCTCTGCATGATCAAACATAAAGTGGTGGTGCAGTGTTTCTGCCAGACAGAAAAGTTTGGGTATGGCACTGTGGAATTGAATATTTGCTGAATGCAACTGCAGTTAATAAGGGGTGGAGGGGGCCTCCCCCAGAAAGAAAATGGGTTAGGTTAAGAAAATCATACAGTAATGATAAGAGTCATTAATTTTGTCAAAACGTTAACTTAAAAAAAAATAAAAAAATCTGCAAACAAATTATGTGTGGCTCCATACCCGTTTTACCCTCTGGCAGAAACCCTGTAGTGGTGGTGGGGCACCCAACCATGTCATGTAATATAATAAAAGATTAGTGTTGAGAGTAGAATAAAATTTTGTGTCATCAGTTTGGATCAACTTCATGCCAAACTCATTTGACGTGTGGTCGTTTTTGTATGTTAAACATTTTGAATAATAAGTAATTCAGACATTGTTGGATTTAAAGTAATGGAAATATTTATATATTTCCAAATTTCATTTCAGACTAACGAAACATCAAATATTTTAAATATTTTTATGTAATTTAAAATTTTAAGGTGGTTTCTGTAGAAACATATATTTTTATATGTACTTTTTTAATATAAATTTGATTTCCTGATGTAAATACTAAATAGCACTAACCATTTCTTGTCATAACAACTTTGTGTATTACAGCATGCTTTTGAATAAAAAATTGCTTAATTATATGGCACCATTTACAGTATAACAATGCTTCTTTTGTTCCCAGCCTGAACCAGAATATGATGCAAGTACCGACAATGTGGTGTGTATACATATACATGTGTAAATACATGTATGAAATAAATTTATGAGTTTACTGTGTGTATCTACAGATCTATAACTTTATTGTTTGTGTGTGTGTGCAAATATTAGTAATACTTGTTTCAAGAAAAACTGTTTTTCTTGAATGAAAAAGTGTCCGAATTGCTTTGCTAGTATCTGTGATATTACCACTTGAACTATATAATGCTGTCTGCAGGCACTGTTTTATTACATACCCATTTAATCTTACAAATAGTTTTAATCCAAGTCATAATTCCTTTTTCTTTTGTGTGTAATAGAGACCAGAAATATGCCCTTTTTGAATACTATGTTGTTGTTTTTTTACATATTTTGTTTTTTGGACAGTTAAGGTAGGAAAGTTATTGGACATTAAATTTTGTTTTAAATATGTACAGATCACACATTGTCAGATAATCGAAACAGTAAACCCACAGCAAGTCTAGAACCTTCTCCTTGGGTTTTTACCATGAAGAACATTGTAGATATATAGAATGATTACTTTGTTATTCATTTATCAGTTTGTCATTTATAAAGCATACAGGGGTGGGACATAGCCCAGTGGTACAGTGCTCGCTCGATGTGCAGTTGGTATGGGGTCGATCCCCGTCGGTGGGCCCATTGGGCTATTTCTCGTTCCAGCCAGTACACCATAACTGGTATATCTAAGGCCATGGTATATACTACCCTGTCTGTGTGATGGTGCATATAAAAGATCCCTTGCTGCTAATCGAAAAGAGTAGCCAATGAAGTGGAGGTAGCGTGTTTCCTCTCTCTATATCTGTGTGGTCCTTAACCATATGTCTTGACACCATATAACCGTAAATAAAATGTGTTGTGTGTGTCGTTAAATAAAACATTTCCTTATAAAGCATACTTACACATCAGGCATGGACAGATATATATACATGTAGGAGTGCAGTGTTGTACACGTATTTCTGGTCTCTATGAAAATACAGTTGAGAAAGTATAAACAGATGAGTTGAACATTTAAATGAAGTTACTTAAAGAAGGGTATGCAATAAATTTAGTCTGTCACTTATATATATATTTTTTCCTTCTCACTTAATCCACTATTTTATTGCGTGCAAAAACTCACCATTCCTCCACTGTTATGCAGTCGATCCAGTGGTATTATTCTTGAGTACAATGCCTGTAAACCATGCAATAAATAAAGAGTTAAAACATTTTTTAATTTCTCTGCATTTTCTATCAATACACTCACAGCTAGTTTGTTTTGCTCTGTTTTAACTTTAGATACTCTTACTGCTTTGTTTTCACTCCTGTCCTATCACAATCCACAATACTGTGTTAACTAAATTTAGTTCATTATGAAACCAGGACAGTGTGCTTGAACCTTAATTGGATACAAGTACAGAAATCATCATCATCAGCAGCATCATTATCAGCAACATCATCATCGTAATGATCTTCATCGTCATTTTCATAAAAAATAATGTAGTCTTCACAGAAGGGATTTGAAATGGGGATCTTTGGCATATGTTTTGTTTTCAGCCAGGGTGGGATCTAGTAATATAGGCTGTGTACTATATCCTGTCAGTGCAATACTGCATATATAAGATCCCTTGCTGCTAATCGGAAAGAGTACTAGCCCATTGCATGACTGCAGCAGATTTCCTCATTATCTGTATGGCCCGTAACTACATGTATATTATATACTCTTCAAAAGAAGAAACGCAAAACCACATTGTAGTAACATTTGGAGAATTGATTTAATTATTGAATGGTGAGTCCGATAATTACCAAATGTTGGAGGATTGTTCACAATTCACTCTAGTCCATTGTGAGTAAGTGATAGAACACACCACCAAGGTCAAGGTCATCTGGAGTCAATACCAGGTGTGGCCTCCGCGTGTGTTGACAACTGCCTGGCACCGCCTGCCCATTGAAGCAACCAGAGTACGGATGACGTCCCGGGGGATGGTGGCCCACTCGGCCTGCAAGGCTGCTGCCAGCTCGGGCAGGGTCTGGGGCTGTGGTTGTCGCTGTCGGAGGCGTCGGTCCAACTCGTCCCATAGATGCTCAATTGGGTTCAAATCCGGTGATATCGATGGCCAAGGAAGGACATTAATGTTGTTGTTCTGTAGGAAAGCCGTTGTGAGACGTGCTGTGTGAGGCCTGGCGTTGTCATGTTGGAACACTGCGTTGGCGTTGGCCATAACTGGAACGATGTGTGGCCGGAGGATCTGGTCAATGTAGCCCTGTGCATTCAGGTTGCCTGCACGTGGACCAGGTCAGTTCTGCCAGTGTGTGAGATGGCTGCCCACACCATGACACTACCCCCGCCGAATCTGTCCACTTCCTGCACGCAGTTTGCCGCATAACGTTCACCACGACGCCTATACACGCGACATCTTCCATCATGACGTCGGAGCAGAAATCGGGACTCGTCACTGAACCACACCTGTCTCCATCGCAGTTGAGGCCATTGTCGATGAATCTGGCACCACTGCAGTCGGAGTCGACGGTGTTGTGGTGTTAAGATGACACCTCGAACTGGACGTCTGGCACGAATTCCTACCTCACGTAGGCGGTTCCGTACGGTCTGGTCGGATATCCTGCGCAAACCTGGTATTGCTGCGGCTGTGGAGGTGGCAGTAGTCAATCGTTCCCGAAGGTGGCGTACCCGGATGTAGCGGTCCTGCCCGGGGGTAGTGACCCCATGGTCGACCGGATCTAGGGAGGTCACGTGTTGATCCATGTTGCTGGTAACGGTCCCACAGTCTGGAGATGGTGCTTGGGGACACATGGAATGCCCTGGCAACGGCCGTTCTGGATTCGCCTGCGTCTAGTCGGCCGATGGCATTGTTTCTCTGCGGTTCACTGAGACGTGGCATGTCCTGGATTGTCAACTGTCGGCCAGATACAGAGGCCAGGCAAGCGAACACCCTGCACTTTTATACTGTCGGTGTTCATGTTGCACGTGCAGACAACGCACGTGCAGTGGTGACATGGTTTGCACGTGGCTGCGTTTTTGCGAATATTCACATTTTGAAACTTTATTTTACAGTAGCTGCGTTTTATCGAATGTAACCGTGGGAATGTGTTTGGGACATGCAATGACCTTATATTCACAAAGCATGAACCGGTAGGAAACATAAAATCGGAGTTATAACCCATTTGTACCCTTTTGCGTTTCTTTTTTTGAAGAGTATATGTCCGATGCCATATATAACTGTAATTAAAATGTGTTTGCCAGTCTTCGCCAGAAAAGATGAGCGATCACTCATGCTTCTCTCCACACTCACCTGGAATTTTTTTAGGAGAGCCATAAATTGATCGCCTTAAAATAAAAAATATAATAAATTTCGTTTGAAAGTTCATGCGATATTGCTCGTCTGGCATCATTTAAGAAGAGTGATCTTCATCTTGTCTTGATTTTGCTTATGACGAAGACTGTCATTAAATAAAATATTCCTTTTTGTGTTCAGCAAGCTAACTACATGTATAAAAAAAATACTTCATATTACCGTATATCGCTGTGTATTAGCCGACTCCATGCATTAGCCGACCCCCTAGTTTCACCCTCCAAATCGGCTTTAAAATTATAGACCTTGTATATAAGCCGACCCCCCTATATAAAACTAACCAAGTCAGATGTCTGTGTGGTCTACAAAATGACAAAGTACATCTGCTTTCAAACGTCATTTGTCACAGCAAACTTATCCGGAAGCAGTAGCCGATTTCTATTTATAGAAACGGTGTCCGGTTAATTTATTTCTCGTAAAATATAAGTACCAAGATAGCGAAATATACCTAAACATTCTTGATTGCAGCCACACGTTAAAAACACAGTGACTGTTTGCATTGTTGATTGTGCTAATCGGTCTTTTCATTACTAGTCGGCTATACCCTACCATACCCAACCACCCGTGTCGATTAATCCCAAGCCGACAAACAAAACAAATGAAGCTGGAACAATTAACGTGTTCACCGGTTTAGTAAGCAGTTTTGTAATGACACGTGACCTGCGAAGTTTTCCGAAATTGTTTTGATCGGTCACCATTTATTGTTGTTTAAACAGAAATATTACTAAATAACTTTTAAACACCAACATTTATTAAAGATGAACATATATATACAATTTTAATATCTTTTATTTGTAATAGCTTGTGTTAAAATGCAATATTAAACCTTTATGAAAGCGGAAATGCAGAGCACAATAATGACAATAGATCGAGTCGAGCCATGACGTCACTATTCTAACTTTACATTTCCAATAAAATGTTGACTCCTTAGATAAGCCGACCCCAGCCTTTGACTTGATAAATTTTGTCTCAAAAAGTCGGCTAATACACAGCGATATACGGTAATTATAACAAAAACATTTTAAAAATATCTCTGCATTAAGTATCTTCAGCAGAAGCCTGCATTCACTCTGAAATAATAATTAAAGCATTTATTCTCAAGTTAATTAATGATTTATTACTATTTATAGCCATTTAAGTTCTGAACTAACATCTATGTTGCACTGTGGCCAAAATAACAATTTGAAAAATTAACAAAACTCATGCTGTGCATGCTGATTCTTGGATGATTTTAATTTATGAATACTAACAATTACCTTCAGTCTAATGAATTGCAAATTATTTTACAGTGTTAATTTCATTAAATTATGTTATTTTTTATTAATTGAATTTCATAATTTTTAACTGTAATTTACAATGTACATGTGTATAAGTAACTCTATCTCGATCCAGGACGGGACATATAGCCAAATGGTAAAGTGTTTGCTTGATGCGCAGTTGGTTTGGGATCGATCCCCATCAGAGGGCCCATTGGGCTATTTCTTGCCCTAGCCAGTGCACAACGACTGATATATCAAAGGCTGTGGTATGTGCTATCCTGTCTGGGATGGTGCATATACAATATCCCTTGTTACTAATGGAAAAATGTAACAGGTTTCCTCTCAAATACTATGTCACAAAAACCAAAATGTTTGACATCCAATAGCTGATGATTAATAAATCAGTGTGCTCTAGTGGTATCATTAAACAAAAGAGACTAACCATCTCGATCCCTGTCTTTCCTCTTTAACACTGATTTCGAGGAGGTTGATCTTTCATGCAACATTTTGAGGAGTGCTATTTTCCACTCTTGAGTTTTCAGAAATGGAAATCTGCTCATGTAGTATAATTCTCTGTTTACATTATAACTATATACATGTGATTATGTTTTTGTCACTCCTATTCCTCGGAGATCCATTTAATAACCAAGGCTGTTTTTATTTATTCATGTGTTCATTTGTATGTAAATTTGTATGTAAATTTGTTTGTTTGTTCATTTGTTCATTCATTCGTTCGTTTGTTCATTCATTCATTCATTCATTCCATTCATTCATAGTATTTATATGTAAATTTGTTTGTTTGTTCATTTGTTCATTCATTCGTTCGTTCGTTCGTTCATTCATTCATTCATTCATTCATTCATTCATTCATTCATTCATTCATTCATTCATTCATTCCATTCATTCATAGTATTTATATGTAAATTCATTTGTTTGTTCATTGTTTGTTTATTTGTTAATTTTTTTGTTTATTTGTTCATTCATTTGTTTGTTCATTCATTTGTTTGTTCATTCATTTGATCATTCATTCATTTGCTTGTTCATTTATTTGTTCGTTCATTTGTTCATTTGTTTGTTCATTCATTGATCCATCCATGTTATAACTACAAGGTAACACAATGTTTGTTTTTAAACAGGATGATGAGTATGATGAGTTTGACATTGACCATGGGGCAACCAATGGTTCTATGTCCCCTCCTCTCCCTTCCCCTCCTGCAGAACAGGTAGTGACATTTTTTCATGGCTTTCTTTCTCCATTCAATATACTCAGGGCTCGAAATTTCATCCAAATGCTCCTTCAATTCCTTGCGCAGGCCTATTTGCGCATAACCTATTTTTTGTCTGTGCTAAATTTGGAGCACCATTTACTTGTATATAACGGGTTACGCAAAAAGGAAATGGGTTACTTGGATTTATTTTGCGTAACCGATAAATGGGTCACGCAGATTTCTAATCCTCAGAGGCCTGTTGCGGGTCTATGAGAATAGAAATTTGTATAAACTGTGACTAAGCCATATATACATGTATGTAACTTACTGTGGAATCATTTTCTTCAAGGTCGTTTAATTTTCATGTAATTGGTGGATTATAGTGCAGACAACAAAAATATAAAGCAATGTTCAACCAAACTTTATTACCAGTAAATAAAGACCAATGAGTTACTCAGGAATGAGCTTTCTGTCATCCATAAAGGTCATGCAGCTTTTTAAAAATGGTGGACGATTGTGATGACAGGGAAAAACGGGAAGAATTCATTCTCAATTTTATCCACTTTGCGAGAGTTTTTCTCGTTCCAGCCAGTGCACCACAACTGGACAAACTGCCGTGGTATGTGTTTTCCTGTCTGTAGGAAAGTGCATATAAAAGATCCCTTGCTGCATTAGAAAAAAATGTAGCAGGTTTCCTCTCATGACTACGAGTCAGAATTACCAAATATTTGACATCTAATAGCCGATGATTAATTAATCGATGTGCTCCAGTGGTGTCGTTAAACAAAACAAAACTTTGCCAGAGACACATGTTTCAACATTTGATGTTGATACTTGACTGGCAGACGTCCCTCTGTTTGTAGCTGAGTTATTAGCTAGGATTAGGATTATTTACTGAAAGCATTGTATTGTATAAGCTAAATGCATTGTACAGTGTACCACAAAGGTCAAGGTAACCCATATCATTTGTGAAAGCTTTTATAATCACGTATTTGGAGTCTTAAATTTAATGCATGGATTTAAAAAAAATATTGTTATGGGCAACTAAAATTTGCATGAGTACTGAACAAACACGTTTCAGAGATCTGCCTTTTCGGTTCCTTAATTCATGTGAATTGCAAATTGTGACTGTTTATATTGGAAAAACCCAGGCCAAAGTCACCAGTAGGAATTCATGCATAATATCATTTTAAAAAATTAAAAAAAAAACAGTCCATTTTTGAAAATTAAGTATTATTAATAACTACATAATACATAACAATATTTTTATTTTTTGCTTGCAAAAAATACAAGAGCTACAAATATTCTGTTAGATGTGAAACATGTTTCTTTGTGGTCTTAATCTCTATTAATACCAATTTCAAAAGAAATGCAAAAACAGTATATATTTTTTTAAATTATTATTATTAAAGGCAGATCAAAATCCTTTGGCCTGTATATTTTACAGCTAGTGTGAAATATTTTGGCTACTTTTTGGAGGGTTTTCTCATAGACTGTTAGAACTGGTTATAAAGTGTGCAGTTTGGTTTCCATAAAAAAGAAAGAAAAAAAGTTGCTTGGCAGCAAACTCTTTAAAGGATTGAATCGGGCATTTATTTACTCCTAGAACAAAAATATTATTGGAAATTATCTATTGCCTGACAGTGTTATAATAAAGAACCAAAATTTTAGTTTTTATGGATTTTGAATTTTCGTGCCTTTTGAATTTTCGTGCCCTGACATATTCTCATTTCATTCTCATTTTATTTTAGAGGTTTAAGTACCCAATATGTTCTATATTTTCTCTCTGTTTTACATGTAGTTGCTGGCAGCTTATGCAGAATTTCAATACCTTTCACTGTAGCAAGCAAATGGTTGTTTACCGTAATATAAATACACAATGTCTTATTTCATATTTAGAGGATTTGAATGTAGCATACATGTACATGTAGATCTAAGACAAGTTGAATAATTTTATATATTATATATATATATATATATATATATATATATATATATATATATACAGTGTTTGTGGCAGAAAAAAAAATTTGGGTATAGCACTATGGAATTGAATGCAACCAATTTCATCAGGGGGACCTCCCCCATAAAGAAAATGGGTTAATTTAGGGTTAGGGTTAAAAAAATCATACACTAATGATAAGAGTAATTAATTTTGTCAAAAGATTAACTTAAAAAAAGAAATCTCCCAAAAAAAATTGGGTATGGCACCATACCCATTTTACCCTCTGGCAGAAACCCTGATATCTGAGAAGAAAACAAAAGTTGACCATCTGTTCTAAATACGTAATATAAAGATATTCTATAGACTGCAGCTTTAAATATTGTTATCAAGTGCATTGCATATTCATTACTAGGGTTTAAACTAGATGCCTAATACTAATGGCAATTTGGCGAATATGATCAGAAAATCTATAGCTAAATTCGAGTAACATTTAGCAGAATTATTATTTTTAAATAGCTATACACATACAAATGACAAAGTTTTCGAATTAGCTTTTTTTGCTAATTGGTAATGACATACATTCGTCTTAATTCAAGTGTAAATTGCATTTGGTGATTTAGCGAATGACAGTTTAATCTTTGCAGTACATAATGTTCATTGTTTAACATTATTACTTTTTATTTCAAGAAAATTAGATGTATTAATTATATTTACTTTTCAAACTTTGATTACACAGTAACATTATTTAACATGGTTATATACCCATCATTATTTATATAAGATAGTTTATATTATTATCTAACATTTAGTGAAATATCTTAAAATATCAGTGAAATATAAGTGTTATCAGTTACTCAGTGATGATAACACATTTTAGAGTGAATTTTTTAAAACTATTTCACTCGAAAATGTGTTATTGTTACTGTAGAAAGTGTTATCTTCACTGTAAGAAAGCCGGAACTGTTTTGCTGCTGGCATTTTAAAAATAAAAGTAAATTGCCAAAAGTTATATAATAAATAGAAAATTTCATTTTTTTTGGGTCAAATATGATTTATATCTCATCTCGTGAAGTTTGCAATCATATTACACTCTTCGTGCAAACGCGACTCGTGAGATATGATTTCAAACTTCATGAGATATAAATCATATTTGACAAAAAACATGAAATATCACATTGTTTATTCTTTTGAGTTTAAACTATTGTCACATTTTTGTCTAGAATTCATGGAGTGGAAGGTAAGATCACTGTAGATGTTAAGTTTTCTAGGCCATAGTTGCACATGTCTATGTTAAAAGAAACTGAAATTACACGGTATTAACTCTTAATAATAGATTTTAATTTTTGTTTTGAAATTGATTTTTGACGTATTTTATTTTAATTGTTTGTTTGTTTGCTGTTTTTGTTGTTTTATTTTATTTTTTGTGCGGGCTGTTTTTTTTTTTTTTTTTTTTTTTTTTTTTTTTTTTTTTTTAAATTAGAATTTCATTTAATCAAGAATTATGCATCACAAATTAAAAGCATCCAATCATTTTATGGTAGCAAGACATTTTATTCCAAAGACGTCTTATTTAATAACACATTGTGTCTGTCACAAATTAAAACATTTAAGTCGCAAATTAAAAAACCCCAAAGAAGAATTCAAAGTATTTTGTGGTATTTCTCAAGTAATGAAAACATTATATGCATTTCTTTTCTATGATGATATCCTTTTTGTAATGACCTAACATATAATTTTATATACTAAAAGGCAAAAGTTATTGTGACACACAAAAGACAAAGATAATTGATGATAAGTTTTTACTGCCATGTATGAAACATTATAACATGGAAAGAGAAATGTCTGAAGATATGGAAACGAGCAATAGTCCATGAAAAGGGCGCACCTGCCATATGCAAATGAGCCACATCACTAGAGAGGGTCCAGAGCGAAATTCACACAGTCAGTAGTGAATGTGTCCACCTTGAGCATTGATACAGACCTGGCACCGTCGTCTCATTGAGGCCACTAAATGCTGGAGAAAGTTTCTGAGAATGCCATTCCAGATCTGAGGAAGGATCGGCCGGAGTTCCTGCAGTGTTGCTGGAGGATTTGGAAGATATCGCAAGCGTCACTCCATTTCATCCCAAACATGTTCGATTGGTGACAAATCCGGGGACCTGGCAGGCCAGGGTAGAACATCAACATTATTCTGATGTTCTGGCATCAGGATTGGCCTTATGGCTGGGCGTCTTGCACGGATGCTGTAGATGTGTAGACGTCGTCAGACTGTCCTCACTGATACACTCTGTTGCCAGGGATGGTACGGGTTGTGAGTGTTGCTGGCTGGAACCTGTTTCGCAGATGCGTGGTTCGGGATCCCTGACCTGGTTGTTTTGTTCATATCGTTGCCATAAGTGCCATATGGTGTTTCTGTGTGCGTTGAATTAACATGTCACATCACGCTGTGAGGTCCCAAATTCAAACATCCCTATGACTCGCCATCTGTCATTTTCACTGAGGCATGGCATGATGAAATTGCATCAAACAGTTCACTAATGGTGTTTTTCTGGCTTCTGGACTTCTGGACTTCTGAAGGCTGCACAGAGTGGCAATAATTTACAACTGAATGTCTGGCCTTTCATGGTGGACACTGGACAGAATTTCTTGCACAAAGCATGCAATCGCTGCAACAACTGCTTGGTTGCATTTCTTCGAGCTGTTTCATGCACATTTTCTCTGGTTTACATCCATAAATCCATTCACAAATTTATTACTCCAAACAATCCATGTCACAATAACTTTTGCCTTTTAGTATACTTATAAATGGACAGCTGCACCTGTGCATTTTGTCTTAAGATAAACAAATATTACAACTGATTGTTTTAGAAATATGATGTTTTAGGCTTGATTGTTTTCACTGCTGTTTTTTTTGTTATTTTCTTTTGTTAGGAATATGATGACTGGCAAAATCCAGAGCAAACTAATGAACCAGAACTGTATGAGGTAAAGTTTCATCTCCATCCATCCATCCATTCTTCTACCCATCCTTATTTCCATCCATCAATCATTCTTCCACACATCCTTCCATCCATCCATCATTCTGTCCATCCATTCTTCGTTCTATCCACCCATTCATCTGCCCATCCACCCACTCCATCAATCCTTCTATCCATCCATTATTCCACTCATCCTTTCTATCCATCAACCCATTCACCTTTTCATACCTCTACCCATTCTCCAACCCACCATCCATCCATCCATCGGTGGGCCCATTGGGCTATTTCTCATGGCAGTACACCATGACTGGTATATCAAAGGCCGTGGTATGTGCTATCCTGTCTGGGATGGTGCAGATAAATGATCCCTTGCTACTAATGGAAAAATGAAGTGTGTTTCCTTTCTGAGACTATATGTTAAATTACCAATAAACAAAACAAACATTAAACTATCCATCCAAAACCCATCCATTGACCTATCCACCCACCCACCCACCCATCCATCCATCCACCCACCCATCCGCCCACCCACCCACCCACCCATCCATCCATCCATCCATCCAACTACCTATCCACCCACTGATCCATCTATCCAACCATCCATTAATCCACCTGTCCATCCATCCAAAACCCATCCATCCATTCAAAACCCATCTATTCATCCTTCCATCTATCCACCCATTCATCCATCTATCCATCCATCTACCTATCCACCCACTAATCCATCCATCCATTCATCCTTCCATCAAGATCCATCCAATCATCCATCCATCCATCCATCCATCCATTCATTATTTAGCTTCATACACAATCAGTTTTAGATATTTTATCATAATTGCACTTCATATCCATTTTTTAAATTGTTTAAATTACATGTTTTATTTGTTAAATATTATCAGATGCATTGGTAATCATCAAGTGGGGCGGGACGTAGCCCAGTGTTAAAGCACTCGCTTGATGCTTGGTCGGTTTAGGATCGATCCCCATTGGTGGCCCCATTGGGCTATTTCTGGTTCCAACCAGTGCACCACGACTGGTGTAACAAAGGCTGTGGTATGTACTATCTATCCTGTCTGTGGGATGGTGCATATAAAAGATCCCTTGCTGCTAATTGAAAAGAGTAGCCCATGAAGTAGTGACAGCGGGTTTCCTCTCTCTCTCTCTCTCTCTGTCTTTGTCTCTCTCTCTGTCTCTCTCTGTCTCTCTGTCTCTCTCTGTCTCTCTCTCTCTCTCTCTCTGCTCTCTCTCTCTCTCTCTCTCTCTCTCTCTCTCTCTGTGTGGCTCTTAACCATATGTCTGACACCATATAACTGTAAATAAAATGTGTTGAGTGCATCGTTAAATAAAACATTTCCTTCCTTCCTGGTAATCATCAAATTTAAAAATGATGAAGCGACACTGACCTCAATAATTAAAATGTAATAATTTACAAGGGAGATAATTGAATCATGAATTTGTTCATAAAAAATAATACAATTTCTATATTTTCACTGTAACTAATATATAGTGAAAATATAACTTTTCACTAAATATTACTTTTATGGTTTCTGTAGATCTATATATTTCATAGCTATTTATACAATAATTTCATTTATGTTCCAGGTACCAGATGATATTACACCCCCGAAACCTGTAGGCAGACCTGCACTTCCAGCCAGAAATGCTCATCAGGTTAGTACGTTAATTTCACCTAATATATTGGTTTACGGACCAAAGACTACCTAAACTCTGCAGGTACAGACAAATGATGAAAAAGTAAACACATGCACTTATAAAGAGTAAACCGACCTATGTGGCGTCATGGTTAGGCCATCGGTCTACAGGCTGGTAGGTACTGGGTTCGGATCCCAGTCGAGGCATGAGATTTTTAATCCAGATACCGACTCCAAACCCTGAGTGAGTGCTCCACAAGGCTCAATGGGTAGGTGTAAACCACTTGCACCGACCAGTGATCCATAACTGGTTCAACAAAGGCATGGTTTGTGCTATCCTGCCTGTGGGAAGTGCAAATAAAAGATCCCTTGCTGCCTGTCGTAAAAGAATAGCCTATGTGGCGACAGCAGGTTTCCTCTAAAAAAATAGTGTCAGAATGACCATATGTTTGACGTCCAATAGCCGATGATAAGATAAAAGATCAATGTGCTCTAGTGGTGTTGTTAAATAAAACAAACTTTACTCTTATTTTTTTCATAAAGAGTAAAATTTAAATACGTTATAGAATGAAATTTAAAACAATCAGGAATTAATATGAAATATAATAATAGGGTCTCACATTTACCTGCCCACATTATGCAAACTAGCAGGCACATCTGCAGGAACTTATGCAAGGGGTGGGGGGAGGGTGTCTAAACTATTGCAAGTGAAGTTTCTAAAGGAGGTCGATACATGCTGCCTTAGAAAATACATGTTAAAAAAAGGCGAACATGTGCTTGAGCATGGTGGGAATTCAACACCTTACCCCCCCCCCCCCCCCCCCCCTGCATCTTTATTCAGCATGAACTGAAACAAACATACACACATGTGCACTCATGAATTAACACACATGCACAACAATGACATCAACAACTACACAGGTCTTGATTTGCAAGGCTGCAGAAGTATCAAATTGTTATGTATAATTGTAAAGTTTACTGGCTTCGGTGGTGTTGTGATTAAGCCACTGTGATTAAGCCACTGGGTGGTAGGTACTGGGTTCACAGCCCCGTACCGAATCCCACCCAGAGTGAGTTTTAATGACTCGATGAGTAGGTGTAAGACCACAACACCCACTTCTCTCTCACTTACCACTAACAACTAACCCACTGTCCTGGACAGACAGCCCAGATAGCTGAGGTTTGTGCCCAGCACAGTGTGCTTGAACCTTAATTGGATATCAGTTGAAATGAAATGTTAAGTGTCTTGTTTGTTTCTTAATTTCAGCCACCGGTGCCACAGACTGACGGTAAAAATGCTTTGTTCTTTTTAAAAAAAAAAATTATATTTTTTTATTGATTATAAATTGCAGACAATGTTCTTACTGAGGGTTTTGTCTAGTTTTATTGCCCAACACTTTTTGTGTTACACATAATAAATTTACTATAAAAATTTAGCATAACATGTAGGAACATAAAAATAGTGAATTTTTTTTAATCCTTTTCATGTATAGGCCTTTTATATATATTTTGTACTATGATACATTCAGTCTTTGATTCAAAAATAGGTTTTTTTTAGTGACTGCAAAAAGTATTCCAAAACAGTTTTAAAAATGGTACATATATAATTTTATTTAATAAATATTAATTTAAAATAAAATTAATCTTAACATACAATGTTTGTTGAAAGTTGTACCTTTAAATTTATTCATTACTGTACAGTACATGCACATGTGAATTGCTGTAAGTGCTGTTTCTCACTGTGGTACATAGATGGCAACTTTTTCAGAGGTTTTTTTTTCCAGTCATGGCAAAGGTAATGGTAAATATGGCACAGTTTCTCTTGAAAAGTTAAACATTATTTCTTTTAAAAAATGGATCTTTGGTCATCTGTTCCATTCTATATATACATGTCAGGGGTGGGGAAAAATAAAATTGTCAATCGGTCCCGCTTGATGTCTTCATTAACGGGAGGGGGGGGGGGGGGAGGTGGTGAGAAGGGGAAAAAGAAAGGATAAAAAAAATAACCTTTTTTTGGGAAAAAAACACCCCACAAATTGTATATATTTTACATAATGGAATAAATAATATAAAAAAGGAATAAAAGTTATGAATTTAAATCCCATATATGAAAAAGTACGAGTATTCAGTACTGTGTCCTGAAAATTCATAAAAAGATCGCACCGTTGAAGCGTTGACAGCCTGAGCTAGCACATGTTTAAACAAAGAGATTAATAACGTCATCACTGATTGGATGAAATCTGACCTCTACTGGCTCTTGAGATAACCAGTACATGTAGCTGTTCTGTTTACTCCCACTTGTTAACAAGAAAGTGGAAACCTTTTGTTAATTTTAAAATCCTTTATAATTATTGGATAGACTACATTGAACAGTCAACAATAAATACATTTATTGATTATTTCAGTATATTTTATGCTATTTCAAGCAGTTTGTATTGCACAAAAGTCTCTTGCTTCCGACAGGGACACTCGACCCGACAAAGCTCCGTACATAGGTGTTGACAGGTGTTGATTGTAACCAGTTGCAAACTCTGGGTCCTTTGTTTTAATTGGAGTGTAATACCTTGATGGCTCTCTCACCAAGAATGGTGTTATTGTTAACATCTGTTTTATCTCTTGACTGGCTCAGCAACTTTGACAAAATTAATGTCTAGCCTAGTGGCTGTGGATTGACACTACTGTACATGTGTAGGTCCGACTTCAGTGACTGACGATATATACTTAGGCAGACTTTAAAATCACAGACGTCTGAAACACAAGCTATACTGACCACTATTTATTTATTATTTTAAATCATGCATGAGATACCGATGTCTGGGCAGGCCGGTCCACTTGACGGATAAGAATTTGTTCCAATAATAGAAATGGACAGGTGGTTCGGACCGACAAGAATGACAAAAGTGGGACTGGCAAACACACGTTTTTAAAAAATAATTTCGGTCTCAGAGATCGAGAATCGGTCCCAGACTGGGAGAAAAGGGCTTTTCCCCACCCCTGATACATGTATGTTTGTCTGTGAATGTCTAAACTGTAATACATATATATTTAATAAATAGGCTGATGGTTGTGTGTTTTTTCTAACGTGTACCTTTTTAATGCTATTTTTGGAGATTTAACTACTGATATCTTTTAGGGAAAAATTATGTTGATGTCTGTCATTAGTTCCTTGTTGTTCAGTACAAAATGACTTAAACTTTGATTCATTGATACTGCTAAACAGTTTATAAATGATACAGTGTCTTACTACAGCTATACACTGTGTATTATCATTGATTCACTGATTCACATACCTTTGATTCATTGATACTAGTAAACAGTTTATAAATGATACAGTGTTTTATGATTGTTTAAAAATATTTACTACAGCTATACACTGTGTATTATCATTGATTCACTAATTCACATACTGTAGATCCTGAAATTAATGCGTACCTAAATTAATGCGAGTTGGCGGCGGGCAGACTAAAATGCGACATGAAATTAATGCGAATGGCCTCCCTTCAAAATATTACTTTCCTAACAACACTTGTTTGTGTACTTTTTGGTTAAATCCGAATTACAGTTGTCTTCAATGAGATCAACCCACTAACATGTCTGTGTACACATCAATTAACCTGTTTAGTCCCTAGTGTTTTTGGTGAGATCAACTTAAAGCATATTTTTGCAGCAATCATTTACATAACATGTATAGTTATAAAAATTTGACTAATCTTTAGGATACATGTACAGTTACAACTGTATCTTTCTAAGATATGCCAACAAAGTTGCAGCGAACTTGAACAGTAAAAACAAAGAAAGGGTCAACCTCAGGATTAGCGTGCTAAAACCCATTTACGTGTGATAAATCATGGCGGTTTTTGCTGGAATATTGGACAGTTAGTCTGTCTGAATTGTGCTCCAGTTTTATAAATTTATTAGAATTTTAATCTTTGTTTTAATACCGAGTGACACATAGCTTGCTGGACTATTGCTGGACAAAACAGAGAAATAAATGTGTCATATTAATTATTAATGCGAATAACATGAGGTCGCATTTTTCGTATTAATATTATGATCACATTAATTTCAGGATCTACAGTACCTTTGTTTGACACCCAATGCATGTTTTTACTTTATGTGCAAGTGTCATTTAATATTCATTCGTTTATTAGTTTATACAGGTTGTCTAGCTAGTAGTGTTTCAGGTACTCTCATATGGTGTGTAATACTGGCTCTTGGGTTTATTTGCAGAGGTTTATGAAGATCCAGATGATAATTCTCCGGTAAGAACTCAACTTTCAGCTTGTTTGAAATTTTATGTGATTTGTTTCTTCCAGGAACCTGATTGCAACAAATAATGGTTACAAAAGAATTTAGTTATCTTAGAATGTTTCCGTGTAAAATTGAGGGCAGATCCAAGGTTTGGGGGGGGGGGGGGGGGGGGGGGGGGTTGTAGGATAGGTGCCAACTAGTTTGATACTATATTAGCCTGGAAAAACAAGGAGTTTTTGAAGTGTTTATTTAATACAAATGTTACCTCTGAAGACTGAACGATAAAAAACTTTGAAGGAGTGTCACCTGTTTCGACCTTATCAATCAGTTGTCAAAGTCGCAGCTTAGATACATGTATGTCAATACCATTTCATATCGATCATCAACATGTCGAAAAATCCAGCAAAATGGTGTAGTGTAGAGTTGTCAGTGCATGATATAGTTAAAATTATGAACAAATACGAAACTTTACCTGAACCAACATTACAATCATTACGTGATTCATTTGGCTTTGGGAAATCGACCGTATCCGACATAATCAAGTAAAAATAAAAATGGTTGTAAACTAGGCAAAGTAGGCTATTTCTTAAAACCTCAGTAAACCAAACACCCCTCTTTTACTGCATATTTTATTCGCTCCCATGGGTGTTCGGTTTATAGGAGTTTCACTGTATGTGTGTGTGGTGTGTTTGTGTCTGTGTGTGTGTGCGTGTGCATGTACCTGTGTATAATTTATTATATATAAAATGTCGAAACTGGTCTAACAGCCACCTGTATATAATGGCCACCTGTTTATAATGGCCACCTGTCTATAATGGTCACCATAAATCCTGTCAATGCATTTCCTTCTTTATTTTACCTGTATATAAAAGCCACCTGTTCAATGCGGCCAGCGGTCACTATTTGTTGACCAAAATTAATGGTTGAACCTGCTATAACGGCCACAAAATTACAATGAAACATTATTTTTTGTCCAAAATGGATAACAGTCACAAGATATATACATGTACATGTATTGGCCTGTCTCAATCACAATATAAACTTGTTGATTTACTTAAGTTGAAACAAAACAGGTACATGCTCCAGTGCATCATTAATCAGATTTCTATCTTATATCTGTGTGATATTGTCGGTCATTTAATTTGCACGGTGACTTATTATTGGTGGAAGTAAGGCTTGCACCAAACTTACATACATATCCGACTCAGCAACACTGCCAGGCAGGTAGATTAGTCCAAGGTGTGTGATTGCTGCTAGTCAGACAAGCAGTTGCGACAGTACGTCTGCCACAATGTTTGTTAGACATTATACATTGGCAAACTGACCCTTTTGTTAAAGTATAATGATTTCTTATCTGCAATCTTTTGTGTCTTGTGGACTTATTTAAATCAATCAAAGATGAATGACTTTTTTAAATGGTGAATGATGGAGTGACTTTCAACAAAACATATTCAATTATGAATTGAGTAAAAACTTTATGTTGTAAAAAAATTCTTTTTCTCTCTCTTTCATATGTGTTTTTATTTACCTGCATATAACAGCCACCTGTCCACAATGGCCACTTGCCAGGTCCTTTGAGTGGCCATTTTATATATATGAAGAGTTTCATTGCAAAACGTGATAAACGCCATATTAAAAACCATTGTGCGAACACCACTAGACACTGTTCACACGTAGACAAACACAAGTTCAAATTCAGTTTTCAGCAAAATGCGATACGATTGTCTGAGAATATATTGCAGATTGCAGAGAAACTGGCATAGTGTTTATGGTGGTTTGGAATAGAACGTTTTTAGGATTGGGTGTGTATATTGGCGTTTATCACATTTTGCGATGAAACTCTTCATATATATATATATATATATATATATATATATATATATACAATGTCATATATATATATATATATATATATATATATATATATATATATATATATATATATATATATTATATATTATATATATACAATGTCATATATATACATCACATTGTGTGTAATATATACATGTATACATACAGGTATATAATATATGTTTATATGCTTCTACTTTTTTAATTTCAGTCATCTGATGCACAAAATGAGAGTAAGAATTCATTGATAACTTAAAAACGTCCATGTTAAACATTTATTCATCTTTAAAGTTTTTTTTTTTTGGTATCATGATGCCTTTCTCTCTCAAGGTACGTATATACATGTACATGTATCTACTTGTCCATAAATGTTTGAAACATTCACATGGAGGTCTTTGCAATGTGATGAATAGAAGAATGATGGGTGACTGACAAGAAAGGAAAGGTAATGTTTTATTTAACGACACACTCAACACATTTTATTTACGATTATATGGCGTCAGACATGTGGTTAAGGACCACACAGATATATATATATATAGAGGAAACCCGTTGTCACCACTTCATGGACTACTCTTTTCGATTGTGGTGCACTGGCTGAAATGAGAAATAGACCAATGGGGCCACCGGTGGGGATCGATCCTAACCCGACTGTGCATTAAGCGATCGCTTTACCACTTGGGGGTGACTGACAAGTGCTAGGCCTAACTTGGAAGGGAATAAGTGACAGACCTCTGAAAATTTGCGAGAGCAATAGTTTCGTTCGCACGTCGCTTGCTTTAGTATAGTTTGCGTAACCCATTTTTCGTTTGGCATTGAATTTATGACATCATTTACATGGTCATGATGGGTTACGTAACAACAAAATGGGTTACCTGAAATTTGTTTTTGTGTAACCCATAAATGGATTATGCAAACTTTTAGTTCTCAGAGGCCTGTGTAATGCTAATTAAAAACCTGCCTCTCGTTAAATCAAGACATTACAAAGTTACCATGAAGTAACTGAAACAAATACAATAGCTGATTCGTGTATTTTTTAATCAAAGCAGTGATAGCAGAGTTTGTCCTCTTCCACTATGCTTATATCCATTTAAGGTTCAAGCACGCTGTCCTGGGTCACACATACATCTCAGCTATCTGGGCTGTCTGTCCAGGACAGTGGGTTTGTTGTTAGTGGTTAGTGAGAGAGAAGAGGGTGTAGTGGTCTTACACCTACTCATTGAGTCATTTAAACTTGCTCTGGGTGGGAGCCGGTACCGGGCTGCGAACCCTGTACTTACCATCCTTATGTCCGATGGCTTAGCCACGACACCACCGAGGCTGGTTCCCACTGCAAGATTTGTCAAATGGAACAGTACACTGTTCATATATGTTTTCAGTGATGTTTGACTTTGGTGTTTTTATGCAATTGCTTCAGCATGTCAGCATAGTTTTATCAGATTATCATAAGGCTCTTTGGAAAGTCACCGGCCTCGTTGGCGTCGTGGTTAGGCCATCAGTCTACAGGCTGGTAGGTACTAGGTTCGGATCCCAGTCGAGGCATGGGAGTTTTAATCCAGATACCGACTCCAAAACCTGAGTGAGTGCTCCGCAAGGCTCAATGGGTAGGTGTAAACCACTTGCACCGACCAGTGATCCATAACTGGTTCAGCAAAGGCCATGGTTTGTGCTATCCTGCCTGGGAAGCGCAAATAAAGGATCCCTTGCTGCTAATCGGAAAGAGTAGCCCATGTAGTGGCGACAGCGGGTTTCCTCTCAAAATCTGTGTGGTCCTTAACCATATGTCTGACGCCATATAACCGTAAATAAAATGTGTTAAGTGCGTCGTTAAATAAAACATTTCTTTCTTTCTTTGGAAAATCAGGCTGTGAAGTTAGCATGTTTGCATGCTTCCATGAATCACAGGTTTTGGCTCGAAGGTGTAAGATTAAGTTAAAGTTAAAGTTTGCTTTGTTTAACAGCACCACTAGAGCACATTGATTTATTAATCTTCGGCTGTTGGATGTTAAACATTTGGGGTAATTTTGATATATAGTCTTAAAGAGGAAATCTGCTACATTTTTCCATTATAGTACCAATTAAGGGATCTTTTATATGCACCATTCCACAGACAGAATAGCACATACCACAGTCTTTGATATACTGGTCATGGTGCACAAGGTGGAACGAGAAATGGCCCAATGGGCCCACTGATTGGGATCGATCCCAGACCGACCGTATATCAGGCAAGCATTTTACCATTGGGCTACGTGCATGATTAATAAATCATTGTGCTCTAGTAGTGTCGTTAAACAAAAGCAAACTTCTTTTGAGTGGGAAAAAACCCAGCTGCTTCAGTTAAAAGAACATTATATTGTCTAAGTTTCTAAAGTGTTGAACTTATTATATGCAAAGTTTTATTAACATACATTTAACTTAATCCATTCTTAGGTAGGCCTAGAACTTTTAAGTAATCCTCGTACACTATGGTTACATTGGTACAAAAAATTATACAAAATGTGTACTTCTGCCGTGTTTTTTTTTTTTTTTTTTTTTTTTTTTTTTTTTTTTTTTTTTCTTTTTTACAAAACTCTTCAACAAATTATATGAAATTTGAATTAATTTTTTATCCACATATGGACTCATTCTCAGTTTTCATCTATTTCTGATAAAATTAAATTGGTGCATGCAGCTTGAGACTGAAATCAATTACTTTACGTTGTAAAAATTTGGAAATTGGTGAGATGGTGGGGGTGGGCGATGTTGCAGGAATCTATAATAGTGGTGATCTTTGTTGCCATTGCAAATGCCCCATATGCTCTGGGAGTTGAAAAACACATATTTCTCTCCTACCTACATTGAGTAAATTTATAATGTCTTTAGTTTAGTTATTAGCCCAGGACAGTGTGCTAAACCTTACTTGATTTAAGTATAAAATTGTCTTACAATACAGTATCTTAATTACACATGCACTTTAAAAAAACACATTTCAATAATGTGGCGATTTTACCATGTGTTTTTTTTTTTGGGGGGGGGGTTCCTTAGTTTTTTCAGTATGCCATATTGTGTTTTTTTTTTGGGGGGGGGGGTTCCTTAGTTTTTTCAGTATGCCATATTTAATAATACAAAAAATAAACAAACATTAAAAAAAAAAACCCCAAGAAAGACCAACCATAACACCACAAAACAACAATTAAAAAAAAAGCAACAAAAAAAACCCCTGTAAATTAATTACCATCTCGCTAACCCATTATTGAAATAGAAGACCAAAATGTTTTTTGTTATGATGATGTTATATTTTTAGTGCTAATTAATTTGTTCTTATATTTCAGTGGTTTATGAAGACCCTGAAGCTGATGGTCAGGTATGAATTACATGTAGCTATTATATCACTGTTATATTGGTATGCCTATATATCTTAACAGTAAGCTCCTTGAGTTGCACTGATGAACAATTTGTTTTTATTGTACAGTGAAGCCTGTCTCAAATGGACCCTGAACAGACCCGAATCCTGTTAAAAGGGGCCAAGTTTGTCTAAACTGGACCCTGAACTAACCCGAATCATGTCAAAAGGGGCCAAGTTTGTCTAAACTGGACCCTGAACAAACCTGAATCCTATCAAAATGGGCCAAGTTTGTCTAAACTGGACCCTGAACTAACCCGAGTCCTATCAAAATGGGCCAAGTTTGTCTAAACTGGACCCTGAACAAACCTGAATCCTATCAAAATGGGCCAAGTTTGTCTAAACTGGACCCTGAACAAACTTGAATCCTGAAAAACGGGCCAAGTTTGTCTAAACTGGACCCTGAACAAACTCGAATCCTGAAAAACGGGCCAAGTTTGTCTAAACTGGACCCTGAACAAACCTGAATCCTATCAAAATGGGCCAAGTTTGTCTAAACTGGACCCTGAACTAACCCGAGTCCTATCAAAATGGGCCAAGTTTGTCTAAACTGGACCCTGAACAAACCTGAATCCTATCAAAATGGGCCAAGTTTGTCTAAACTGGACCCTGAACAAACTTGAATCCTGAAAAACGGGCCAAGTTTGTCTAAACTGGACCCTGAACAAACTCGAATCCTGAAAAACGGGCCAAGTTTGTCTAAACTGGACCCTGAACAAACCTGAATCCTATCAAAATGGGCCAAGTTTGTCTAAACTGGACCCTGAACTAACCCGAGTCCTATCAAAATGGGCCAAGTTTGTCTAAACTGGACCCTGAACAAACCTGAATCCTATCAAAATGGGCCAAGTTTGTCTAAACTGGACCCTGAACAAACTTGAATCCTGAAAAACGGGCCAAGTTTGTCTAAACTGGACTCTGAACAAACTCGAATCCTGAAAAACGGGCCAAGTTTGTCTAAACTGGACCCTGAACAAACCTGAATCCTGTCAAAATGGGCCAAGTTTGTCTAAACTGGACCCTGAACAAACTCGAATCCTATCAAAACGGGCCAAGTTTGTCTAAACTGGACCCTGAACAAACTCGAATCCTGTCAAAATGGGCCAAGTTTGTCTAAACTGGACCCTGAACTAACCCGAGTCCTATCAAAATGGGCCAAGTTTGTCTAAACTGGACCCTGAACAAACCTGAATCCTATCAAAATGGGCCAAGTTTGTCTAAACTGGACCCTGAACAAACCTGAATCCTATCAAAATGGGCCAAGTTTGTCTAAACTGGACCCTGAACTAACCCGAGTCCTATCAAAATGGGCCAAGTTTGTCTAAACTGGACCCTGAACAAACCTGAATCCTATCAAAATGGGCCAAGTTTGTCTAAACTGGACCCTGAACTAACCCGAGTCCTATCAAAATGGGCCAAGTTTGTCTAAACTGGACCCTGAACTAACCCGAGTCCTATCAAAATGGGCCAAGTTTGTCTAAACTGGACCCTGAACAAACTCGAATCCTGAAAAACGGGCCAAGTTTGTCTAAACTGGACCCTGAACTAACCCGAGTCCTATCAAAATGGGCCAAGTTTGTCTAAACTGGACCCTATACTAACCCGAATCATGTCAAAAGGGGCCAAGTTTGTCTAAACTGGACCCTATACTAACCCGAATCATGTCAAAAGGGGCCAAGTTTGTCTAAACTGGACCCTGAACTAACCCGAATCATGTCAAAAGGGGCCAAGTTTGTCTAAACTGGACCCTGAACTAACCCGAGTCCTATCAAAATGGGCCAAGTTTGTCTAAACTGGACCCTGAACAAACCTGAATCCTATCAAAATGGGCCAAGTTTGTCTAAACTGGACCCTGAACAAACTTGAATCCTGAAAAACGGGCCAAGTTTGTCTAAACTGGACCCTGAACAAACTCGAATCCTGAAAAACGGGCCAAGTTTGTCTAAACTGGACCCTGAACAAACCTGAATCCTGTCAAAATGGGCCAAGTTTGTCTAAACTGGACCCTGAACAAACTCGAATCCTATCAAAACGGGCCAAGTTTGTCTAAACTGGACCCTGAACAAACTCGAATCCTGTCAAAATGGGCCAAGTTTGTCTAAACTGGACTCTGAACAAACTCGAATCCTGTCAAAATGGGCCAAGTTTGTCTAAACTGGACTCTGAACAAACCTGAATCCTGTCAAAACGGGCCAAGTTTCATGGACCGAATTTACTTACATTGTAATTCTAAACTGTGTCCGTCTAAATACTGGATCCTGTCTAAATGTGATAAATATAAGGGCCCGGTTGTTCGAAACCTGGGTTAACTTAATCACTGATTAACACTAACTATGAGTTAAATTCCTTAACCCAGGGTTGGCTAATCACTGGTTAAAAAAACCGTTGCTGAAACACACTTTTAACTCTGGGTTAGTAAACTCAGGATTAGTTTTCACTAACCCAGAGTTAGTCTTCAATAACTTAGGGTTAAGTGCAGTTAACCAATCAGTGTAAAGTAAATGTACTTCCTGTTGTCAACATTAAATTTGCCTGTCCGTACTGCTAGTGCTTCTGTAATTTTCAAAAATGAACAGCAATAAACAGGAAAGGTGAGCAATACGATTTGCTGATAATGTTAGATAACTGTAGATTATGATGCGTAAAATATTGAGACAATTAGTGAAAACAATAAGACAAAAACTAGCGGGAGAAGGCAGTTGCAAAAACATGCCACATTATATTACTAGAGTTGATGACAGGACATTGCGGCATCATCGTTTTGGTTTCGCACACAATAAATAAATCACATATTACTGTAATATTTTATATGTCATATTTAACAGCTTGTATAGTTTTTAGCTTTCATCATTTAAGCTTTTCTATACATTATGAAAAAATATAAATATACTAAGTGTCCTTGTCTGATCAATGTGGAACAGATAATTGTTTTGACAGGGGGTGAAGATTACCTAGAAAGCTATGTCCCATCGTTCACACGTGTTTTAATTTCAATGACGTCAGTATTCGAATGACATCACTTTACATGTTCCTACAATAATAATAATAAACTAATCTAGATATTTCAATTTTTAAAAGGCTCAAAATCTTTCAGTGTAAAATTGCTTTTTGTTTGTGTGTTTAATAGTTATGAAAACATATGGCTGTAATTAAAAAGCCTTGACCTTGAGCTAGGAATGTCTGATATTTCACCCCCAAGTTAGTTCGCCCCATACCAGTTCGACCCAAACACATTACCAGTTAGCCCAACAAAACAAAGTTCTGTTCGCCTCCACTTGGGGTTTGGTGTATCTGTTCTTGAACGACAATAAGAATAAACAAACATGAAACACACTACGTGTATTATACAACTAGGTAAAATAAGTTTAATGTCACGTAGAAAAACAAATCAAATTATATTTTGGTCCTTACTTTAAATAAAATGTATAATATTTATATATTAGTACACGTATATATGTAATGCAGATTTTAATAAGCTGGAATGAGAGATTGCCCATTATGGCCGTGACACGACAGGTGCTACTAAGTCAAAAGCCCTTCGATATACACCGATAAAACTGCCGTGCTGATAATTACTAGTTAACTGTAAATTAATCATTACATGCATTTCCTGATGGCGTTTATCTTCTTGATACTTAATTACTAATAACCGCAAATGACCCCATTCGTTAATCTCACTAGTAAGGAAAAGGCATAGAAATACAAATAAATTTTGCACTGTTAATTCTAAAACTGTTACTTGATCACGATGAGTATCTTTTCGTGACCCATAGCTAAATGGCCGATTATAAGCTTTGATTTTTATGTCGGTCAAATAGTTACTCATTCGTGTAATTGTCTAGAAGCTCCCTTTCTCATGATGAATAAATTCAACATATCAAGATGTCGAAATTATAAAATAATATTGGGTTACAGTTGAATCTCGTTGGCTCAAACCCCGTCGGTGCTCGAGAAAGTGTTCGACCCATCGGGTAGTTCGACCGAACCATTCGGTCAACATCGGATATTTCCGTAACATAAGTTAGAAAGTTGAATTAGATAGGTGTCAGGACGTGTTCGTTTATACAGATACATGCTGTAATTGGTATAGTAACACCGGTAATAATATAAATAAAATACAAATTTGTAACATTAATTTGTCCAATAACATTCATTGCGCGCGCGCGCGCACACACACATTCGTGCGCGCGCATACATACAGGCCTACATGCATATTATACACCGTGACACGCACACACATACACATAAACATGTACGTCATCGTGTTCATGTAGAATATCACTGATAAATGATATGGTGATAAAACAAGGAAGCGAAACTTACGTTTAGTATGTTTAGACGTTCATGTTTGTATATTACGTTTTAACATTGTTTCACAAACGATTCAAGCGGTAGAGAGTGATACAAGACAGAACTTACCTAACCCACGATGCCATCACAAACAACTCAGACTAGGTTCAGGAATTGTGCATCCATGTGTTTTTGCGGTTTCTTTTAAATGCTAGAACACTGAGATGTGTGTCCAGGATAGCTTGGTTGAACTTTAATGGGATATAAGCACAAAAATAAAGTTGAACTGAACTGAACTAGAACATGTCTTAATGATGCTACTTTCAATTTACCTACCGGCATCAGTGGCGCAGTGGTTAAGCCATCGGTCTCCAGGCTGGTGGGTACTTGGTTCGGATCCCAGTCGAGGAATGGGATTTTTAATCCAGATACCGACTCCAAACCCTGAGTGAGTGCTCCGCATGGAAAACATTCTTTGTGATCGTACTTAATTTCTGTACATATGTAACCCCTACTGACGTCAAACATCAGTGGTTCCAATTCTAGCCACATGTAAAGCGCCCCTATTATGGGAAGGGTCTACATGGAAATATAATTAAATAGAACAAACGTAAAACAATTTATTGCAATTTATTAAATTGTATTTACGCAAACAAGAACTTCAGTTCATTTTTATTTTTTGATTATCAAAGCTAAATACAGTTTTGGTTGGTTTAACACTCGGATATTATGTTCAATTGAAAATAATAATAATAATCACAAAAAGAGAGAAAGAAAGAAAAAAAGAAAGAGAACGAGAGAAAGAAATTACAATACTTACGATAAAATTTAATAACAAAACACAAGTGACTGAATAATTTGATTTATAAAACAACAATAACCGGGGCCGAAACGTCTGGGGTCGAATGTGTAGCGGGGCCGAAACGTCTCGAAAGCATTAGATACATACTATTAAAAATAGTATTATTCGAATCCGGGTCGTTTCGCCCTAAAACCATATCGAACTCTGCGTTGTTTCACCCGTAGTCCTATTCACCCAGAGTTGGTTCGCCCTAAATCTCATTCGTATCGAGTCGTTTAACCTCAGCTGGGTATGTAGTATATTTAATGAGAAACCACAGCACATGGTAGTATGCAGTGTGACTGTTCATAAATTAAAGGGACATTCCTGAGTTTGCTGCAACTTGTAATATGTTATCGATTAACAGAGCCTTTTTAAAGATTGTAATTACATATCAAAGATATTTTTCTGCATAAAATATCAGTAGCTGTATATTAAACGTGTTTTTGATCGTTTTAATATTTATACTAGGTTAAATTTATTTTATTTCCTCAAATATTATATTTTCGTACGTACAAATTTATTTGAAGACAAAATCCAGTTTGGGCTTCTTACAAATATTAAGACGACCAGAAACACATTGAATATACAGACACTGATATTCTAAACAAGAACATATACATGTATTTAATAAGTAAGTTTAATCATAGAAATATTTTATTAGTCGGAAACATCTTACAATGCAGCAAACTCAGGAATGTCCTTTTAATTATTAATGTGAATACATTGTCTGTATATTATCTAAGGCGTGTACGTATTTCATGTATATAGCTTGAGTAAATGATACTGGAAATAAACAAAATTATATTATTTTTATCTGTAAATATAAACACGCAATGTGTGACATCCAAAAATCAATGGATATAGGACAAATCAATAAATAAATGTACTTTATTAACAAAATAAAAATTAGTGCGAATCGAAACATGGGGCGAAACGACTCGGTTAGAGGTACGAATCAACCCTATTCAAAACGACTTGGGTGAACTAGTAATAAGGGCGAAACGACCTGTTACCATATTATTTTGGTAACTGCAAACTTAAACATTTCATCAATGTGTTGTATAAAAAAATATCAGAGTGAAAGGATTTATTAGAAATTACTCCGATTGTGTGATGCAGTAAGCCCTTGCCGAAGTGATGATAGCTGAATACCTCGCCCCTGGTTTCATTGAAAACTGGTCTGGTAGACGTGTTCAGAGTAACGTTCCCGCCGAGGCCAATTGTTTGATTGGTATCACGGTTCATCGAAAAGGCACCGTGACACTAGCTGTACTTGAAAGATTTTTACCGACAGCCGCTGGCTGAACACACAACATGACAGGTATGGCAAAGAAAGGATTGCTTGGCTAGTGTCGCGATTCTCCGATCCATCTAAAACTCGTTCCGCCTAAATTATTATAATCCAAAGGTTGTAATAACCAACTGCGCAAGCGCGGCAATTGTTTGTCCTTTTCGGTGGTTTTCCATTTGATATTTGATGTATCACCAGTTTGAGGGAAATATAGCTAATAACACAACACAGAAGGGACCGATAATTTAGTTCGAGCGAAGCCTTATAGTCGACTCTGGACGTATTCGACCCATCATCAGTTAATATACGGGTTTACCGGACAAAAAACTCGGCACTTCGTTTTTGGTTCGAGCGTTGCGGTGTGATCGACCCTTCTGAGGTCGAGCAAACGAGATTCTACTGTATTTTGTTGTTATGTTTAAATGAAAAATAAATCAAGGCTCCCTCTTGTTAAAAAAAATCGCCCTCTCAAAATTTGTGGGAGAAGTGACTTCGCTCTATTTGGACCTCACGTGAGGCATGCATAATAGTGTTGTCATCAAAACAGCAACCTAATTTCTTGATCCTCTTGGTGAAACGACCAAGCAACTTTCAACAAAATCATCTTTATTTAATATTGGACATATTAACGGGGGAGGGGGTGGGAGCGAACTCAGAAATAGTTGAGACAGCAAAACATGTATTAAAAAAAATCGGAGAATGGGTCTACTGAGGTGATTCGATCCTATGACGCAACTACCTCAGGCTAGCGCTCAACCGACTAAGCTAGATCCCGCCTGGGAAAACTGGGAGCGAACTGACTTGGGGCAAACTGGCTTGGGTACGAAACGTCTGGTACCTTTGACGAATGACTTGGATCATGTGTTTTAATTCTTCATACTGTTATTTAATGGACAATTTAATGATAAGAGACGGTTAATACAGATCGATGTGTTTCCCGATATTGACCACCCTCCACCCTCCCAATCCAAAATTAAAATCAATGAACCTGCTATTCTACGCCATTCATTATTTTTTCGCGGGAATTTGACGTCACTGTAATTTATGCCGATACTCTATTTCATGACAGTTTTACATTTAAAACGCATCTAAACATACAAATGGAATCAAATTCGCCACTCTTAATCACTGGTTAGACATTTAACCGCAGGTCACAGCTGCTTTAACTTTAACCCAGGGTTAGGGTATATTTAACTCATGGTTAGCGCTAACCAACGTTCGAACAACACATTTTTCAATCGGTGATTAAATTTAACTCTGGGTTAGGCACTTAACCCAGGGTTAACGCTAACCCAGGTTTCGAACAACCGGGCCCAGGTGTCCAGCATGATCTGATTTACACAGGGTTTCTCTCTGTCTCTGTCTCTCTGTCTTTGTATCTATCTCGGTCTCTCCCTCTCTGTCTCTCGGTCTCTCCCTCTCTGTCTCTCTCTCTCTGTCTCTCTCTCTCTCTCCCTCTCTGTCTCTCTCTCTCTCTGTCTCTCTCTCTCTCTCTCTCTCTCTCTCTCTCTCTCTCTCTCTCTCTCTCTCTCTCTCTCTCTCTCTCTCTCTCTCTCTGTCTCTGTATCTATCTCGGTCTCTCTCTCTCTGTCTCTATGTCTGTCTCTCTCTGTCTGTCTCTGTCTCTCTCTCTGTCTGTCTCTGTCTCTCTCTGTCTGTCTGTCTGTCTGTCTCTCTCTCTCTCTCTATCTCTCTCTCTCTCTCTCTCTCTCTCTCTCTCTCTTATCTATCTCGGTCTCTCTCTCTCTGTCTGTCTGTCTGTCTGTCTCTCTCTGTCTGTCTGTCTGTCTGTCTCTCTCTCTCTCTCTCTCTCTCTCTCTCTCTCTCTCTCTCTCGCTCTCTCTCTCTCTCTCAAGGCAGGATGTAGCCTAGTAGTAAAGTACTCACTGTCTCTCTCTCTTCTCACATACTTTCTTCTTACATTCTCTCTGTCTCTCTGATAATAAATAAAAGTAATGAATTATCATCAATATTAATTTATTAATTACTCCTTCATGCATTAATCAAATATGGCCTAAATCATTTGTGTAAAAATGTTGCCGTTTTTTATGCCTTCCCTACTGTTTATTTAATGTTTTTCATTTCATTTATTTTACAGGACGAGTATGAGTTTCCTGATGGTATGTTGATGTAAAATTCTTATAGATATAATTATGGTCGATCGATAACCATTACTATGTTTAGCTTGAACATGGTGATTAATTGGCCCAGTCTGTACATGTAATTTTTTTCATTTTATCTTGCAATCATTACATACATTGGCAAGATATCTAGATAAATTTCTATATTATATTGCAAAATTTATTAGGTGTGGATGTTGTAATTAAAGCCTTTAAAATGAAAAAAAACAAAAAAAACAAAATCACTTTGTAGCTTGGTGATGCACTGACTTTTTATCTATCTGTAGACACACTGACTTGAATTGCATTCATTTTCGACTGCTTTCTCACCTATCACATCTGTAGTTTATTGCATCATGCCCTGAAATGTTGACCATCATGACTTGTAACTTTGCTGTGGTGTGGCGTGTTACGTCTTCAGACATATATAGTGTATTGTGGCTTCAAACTTGCTGTGATTTTTATGTTTGAAAATTGTGATGCTATGTGCCTTTAGACTTGGCTTAGAATTATCGTCCTTTATTGTTTAGACTTGTACATGCATTATGCATTTAGACATCCAGTAGTAGGGCTCGAAATTAAGAATTTGATACCTATTTGAATTTTGAAATGTTTTTGTCGCAGCCAAAATGCTAACCAAAAGTAATTTTGTAGCCTACCTATACAGCAGTTTTAAACCAGTAACCTTAATTTGCAACAAATTGAAAAAACAAACATTATCCCTTCGGCCGATGGCAACAGTTTTATCAGTGTTGTCATTAAGGCCCCCTTTACACATACAGAGATCGTTGGGTGATCATTGAAAGATAAAAAATTGGCCCGATCTCTCAACGATCTCCTAAAGCCTCGAACAAGCCGTTTCTGTGTAAATGTTTGGGAGATCCTTGTGCGCTCGTTGTGTGATCAAAAATGCAATTTTCGGGTGGAAATATTTGGCGTTCATTGAAAGATCGCTGAGAGATCATTGGGAGATCGATGAGATCGTTGAGAGATTATTGAGCATTCATTGAGATTGTTGAGAATTCGTTGAGAGATCGCTTCCCTTGGAGATCGTTGAGAGATTGTTTTGGACCGAGTTAAAACTTTGATGAGACCGTGGCGACCGTGGAGATCACTGGAAGATCATTGAGAGGTCATTGAGAGATCTTGGTGATCGCTGGACGCTAATTGAAAGATCGTTGAGAGATCTGGCCATTTTTTCATATCTCGACGATCTCTCAATGATCTCTCAACGATCTCCACCCTGTGTAAAGGGGGTTTAAGTAGTTCAAGCCCAGTAATAGCTCATACACATGTATATGTTTCAAGTTGGGGGTTTTGTTAAACATTCATCTGATAATTATACCTTTAGGCATATCATACTTTATGGTTTGGATTTGTTGTTCGTATAGTGCATTGTGGTTTCAGTCTTGTGGTGCATATATTACTGCTTAAATGTAGTGCATTGTGGTTTCAGACTTGTGGTGCATATATTACTGCTTAAATGTAGTGCATTGTGATTTCACACTTGCATTATGGCTTTTAACAGTGCATTGTGGTTACAGACTTATAGTACATTATGGCTTTAAATTTAGTCCATAGTGGTTTCAGATGTATAGCAAATTATGTCTTTAAATGGTGCTCTGTGGTTTCAGACTTGTACATATATATACATTATGTGTCTCTAAACATAGTCCATATTGTGGTTTGAGACTTCTAATGCATTTTGACTTCACTCCTGTAGTTCATGATGTCTTCAGACATTTAGTGTATTATGGCTTTAGACTAAATGATGATTATTTATTGCTTTAGACATGATTGTACATGTAGTATATTCTAGCAGTATATAGCTTCAGATTTGTAGAGCATCAGGGCTTCGTCTTTGTAGGGCATGCTGGTTTCAATATGTAGCATGTTTTGGCTTTAGGATGTGACTTCATGTCAGTGTTGCCTTATGGCTTTAAAACAAAATATTTGGTTTTTGTTTTTTAATTTTTTACCCCAGATCAGACTATGACAAGGCTGTGGAGCCTTGGAGCATTGCCCTATACAATGGTAATACATGGGTGTGTAATGAATGAAGTAGATACAGAACTTTCTTTAATATAAAAACATACATTTCCAGTGGTCTGCTATGGAGAAAGTTGTAGTACATTAATCAGAACTTCAGACAGGAGGAGCATACATGTATATATTATGTCTTAAACCAGTTAGTGTATAGTTTAGCTTTATATGTAGTTATGTAGTGCAAAATGGCATATTACTTGACTGTTTTAAATGTTTATTAGTTTGTTTCTTTCTTTTTGGGGGGCTAGTGGTTAAAGCACTCGCTTTATGCTCGGTCAGTGTAGAATTGATGCCCTTCAGTGGAATCATTGGACTATTTCTTGTTCCATCCAGTGCACCATGACTGGTATATCAAAGGTTGTGGTATGTGTTATCCTGTCTGTGGGATGGTGCATATAAAAGATCCGTTGCTACCAATGAAAAAATGTACAGGTTTTCTCTCTGTCAGAATTACAAAAAATTTGACATCCAATTGCCATTGATTAATAAATTAATGTGCTCTAGTGATGTCATTAAAAAACCTTTAACATCAATTCTCTTACTTTTCTTTGGGGGTTTTCTTATACATTTCTTAGAATACTGTCATCTTGGCAGCTAGCATATTACAATTTAAACATCATTCACATAATTATTCAAAAACAGCTATACAGTAATGTGTGACAAATATCAGAAAGGTACTGGTTGGTTTGATATATATTATCATTTGGTTATGAAATATGGTAGCCCCTCAGTAAAATGGTAGCCCCATAATTTTAATAAATTTTAAAAAAGAGAGAGAGAACAGCAAAATTATTGTTTTTATTTAAACATGTTGTTATAGGTGGGTTTTGTTTTGGGTGTTTAACCATCTTGTCGATTGCAGAACAACTGGAATGAATGAATGTTTAACGACACCCCAGCACGAAAAATACATCGGCTATTGGGTGTCAAACTATGGTAATGCAAATAAATAAAGTGATGATCAACATCAATATAAAAATTCAAGGTTTAAACAAAAACAGTGTAAAGAACTGTGCAAAAATATAAATACAAATATCACAGAATTTTACGGACACCGAATTTTACTCTAAACTTCAATTTGTGCTGTATTGGCCATTCTCAAAGAGAATGTTACACCCCTGCACCACGGTGAGGTTACAGCATGCGCAGGGGTTCTCAAAGAGAATGTTACACCCCTGCACCACGGTGAGGTTACAGCACGCACAGGGGTTCTCAAAGAGAATGTTACACCCCTGCACCACTGTGAGGTTACAGCACGCGCAGGGGTTCTCAAAGAGAATGTTACACCCCTGCACCACGGTGAGGTTACAGCACGCGCAGGGCAACAACTGGATGTACAATGAAAAAACCTAGTAGCGCAGTGGACTACCAGGTTTAGACATTGGGTAGCCCGAGCAAGAAATTGGTAGCCAAAACACCCTGGACTAAGGTCGAGCCCTGGGAACATTCTCAGTTGACGGAAACTTAGATGTTGTCATGGCGAATGCAGGGGCGTATTATGGAAATATTTGAGGGGTGGACTAATGGAAAAAGGGGTCTTAGATCAACTTGTCGATAGGGAATCTTAACAACAACAAAATAAAATAATAATAGTAATTTAAAAAAAAAAAAAAAGGGGGACACTTGAATATTTTTACTTTTAAGGTGGGACAGGTCCCTAGACCCCCCCCCCCCCCCCCCCCCCCCCCAGCCTTGAATTTGCCTCTGGGTGAGTGAAAATGTGTTTGTATTTGTATGTACTCAATCATGTTTAATCATCGTGCACCCTCTGGCTAAACTATATGTAGATGGCTCGAGGAATATTACCATGTGAGCTGTGGGATATGCTATGTTTTGATAGTGCAGAAAAAACCATTTAAGTTTTAAAAGATCAAAGAAAAAATTATCAAATTTAGCATCATATTAAAACTAATTACCGTAGGATATGTTATATTTAATATATATGAAGCAAAATCTATGGTGTGAAAATTTTCTGTCATCAACCTTAGTAAGCCAGCAGACTTGCATGTGTCTGTCTATCCAACACAGTGTTGGCTCACATGCAATGGATAGTGTGAGACGGCACATTGATTTCTGGGTGTTCGGTTTGTATATATGGCTTTAAAATTGTAGCTCACTGACTGCTGTCAGCATTCGGTTTAAATCAGGGTAATGTTTGCATAGTGTTCGTGTGTGCTCATATTTCTATATTTTTGGCAGCTGTGTCTATAATCATAATTCTGGCCCACCGACTGCTATCAGCATTGGTTTAAATCAGGGTAATGTTTGCATAGTGTTCGTGTGTGCTCATATTTCTATATTTTTGGCAGCTGTGTCTATAATCATAATTCTGGCCCACCGACTGCTATCAGCATTGGTTTAAATCAGGGTAATGTTTACATAGTGTTCGTGTGTGCTCATATTTCTATATTTTTGGCAGCTGTGTCTATAATCATAATTCTGGCCCACTGACTGCTGTCAGCATTGGTTTAAATCAGGTTAAAAGTTTACATAGTGTTCGTGTGTGCTATGTTTTTGGCATCTGTGTTTATAAACATAATTCTGCTGTCGGCATTCAGTTTAAATCAGGTTAATGTGCGCCCATATTTCTATATTTTTGGCAGCTGTGTTTATAAACATAATTCTGGCCCACTGACTGCTGTCGACATTCAGTTTAAATCAGGTTAATATTTACATAGTGTTTGTGTCTGCTCATATTTCCACGTTTTTGACAGCTGTGTTTATAAACATAATTCTGGTACATGTTAGTTGAATTTTGTCTTGCATTTGAAATTTGTTTTATTAACTTATAAGCTAAAAAATGCAGGTTAATATTTAGATGTTCATTGATAATTGGTTGGATGCCCCACAGCTGTAATTAAAATGTGTTGAGTGTGGTGTCAATTTAAATAAAACATTCATTCATTCCATCCTTGGGGCAAGACGTCGCTCATTGGTACAGCGCTCACCTGATGCCCAATCGATCTAGGACTGATCCCCATCAGTGGGCCTTTTGGGCTATTTCTCATTCCAGCCAGTGCTACACATCTGGTGTAACAAAGGCCATGTTATTTACTATCACATCTGTCGGATATAAAAGATCCCCAGCTGCTGATCGAAAAAGAGTAGCCCATGAAGTGGTGACAGCGTGTTTCCTTTCTCAATATCTGTGTGGTTCTTAACCATATGTCCAATGTCACATAACTGTAAATAAACTGTGTTGGGTGCGTCATTAAATAAAACATTTCCTTCCTTTCTTCCTTCCTTTCAATGGTTGCATGTTCAGGTTTCTCCCAGTTACCTTTGACTCATGAATTCATTTATGTATGACTTTCATACTGGGTATAATATCTATTCAACAAGTGTTAGTCATTCAATTAACTCCACGCCTCATCCTCAGGGCAAGGTATACGTTATTTAAAACTTGTGTTAAGAATGTTGATTATATTAAATGAATGGCTTTCATATTAGTTACCTACTGGTCCAACCAGAGGGGACTGTAGGTTTTGTCTCCATTCGTCCGTCCATCTGTCTGTCTGTCCCACATACAGGTTTCTGGGCCTTTTCTTTTTGCAATGCCTCAAGATATTGAGCTAAAATTTTGTGGATAGCGTTATCATGTACAGTTACAGTTGAAGTTTGACTTTCATGGCGATTTATCCATTATCGCCCTTGAACTTGAGAGAATAATAAAATGTGTTGAACCTGGCAGGGAACATGTATTGCTTTAGCAGTAGTACTCTCAAAATGATTGTTTAGTGTGCAATCCCCAGCTTCATAAATGTGAACACATGGTAAGATCAGTGTGTACATGTATACAATATATTGGCAAATAGGAAGCTTTGGTTTTTCACATGTATAGCCTGATCTTATTTTGGCTCTATAATCCTCATCGCAGGACCATCAAACATTGCAAAACCCTCAAACACTGCAGGACCCTCAAACATTGCAGGACCCTCGAACATTGCAGGACCTTCAAACATTGCAGGACTGTCAAACATTGCAAAACCCTCAAACACTGCAGGACCCTCAAACATTGCAGGACCCTCAAACACTGCAGGACCTTCAAACATTGCAGGACTGTCAAACATTGCAAAACCCTCAAACCCACTGATCTTAGGATAAATATAGATCCTCATATCGCCATAGCCATTTCTTGTTGTTTACGATTGCTATTTATAGAAAACAGTTCAGCACCTGCATGCATGCAGCACCTTCTTTTTCTTTACGATTGTTATTTATAGAAAACAGCTCATCATCTGCACCACCACCTTCATTACCATCACGACCAGCCAATCGTGCGCCAGTTCCCGTCCCTCCGTCCAAGCACTCTAAACCCCCCAAAAAACCAACAACATCGACATCGACAGCTGCCCCGGGCATAAATATCGACACTGGAGCACTGGGCAGTGCCCTGAAGGGATTGAAACGTGTTACTAATAACAGTACCCCGAAGGAGGTGGAACACAATGCTACAGTTGGCAGTGAAATATCAACTCAAAAGATTAATATTAAGGATGCAATCAATAAGTTTGAAACGGGTGTTAAGCCAGGTAGGTGTTCACGGTGAAAGGTTAATTACATGTAGATATAATTATAAAGTTGATTGATGTAATGTATAGTTTATATATAATATTACTGTTTAATTATTATATTTTGCTGCTGTTTTTCTTGATTTGCAAACGGGTGATAAGTCAGGTAGGTGTTCAAGGTGAAAGGTTAATTACATGTAGATATAATTATAAAGTTGACTGTGTAATAATTTATTATATTTTGCTGCTGTTTTTCTTGATTTGCAAACAGGTGATAAGTCAGGTAGGTGTTCAAGGTGAAAGGTTAATTACAGGTAGATATAATTATAAAGTTGATTGATGTAATGTATAATTTATAGATAATTACTGGGTAATTATTATATTTGCTGCTATTTTTCTTGATTTGCATGAAATGCAAAATTGTTAATTAGCTTGGTCATGTTTGCATTTGTTTGTTTTCTTGTTCTTTTTCTTCTTCTTACTTATTATTATTATTATTATTATTATTATTATTGTTATTGATATTATTATTGTTGTTGTTGTTATTAACATTATTATTATTATTACTATAAATCATCAAATTAATACAAGCAAGATATTATACGAAAAATTCATCCAATGTATTGGCGCAATAATTACTTGACGCATTATATTTTTAACCAGTGACAAAATAAATGTCAATACACGGGATAGAATGAAAGTATTATTTTATGTCAGTAGATTGTAATCGTGTAATGTACAAGAGAAGAAAAAAAAAACCTTTAATTTTTTTAATTTTTTTTTGAAAAAGCGAAATAAGCAGTTTATGAGTTGTTGTTGTTGACAGGTATTAACTAGATTTACTGTGTTTCCTCCACACCTTGTCATTGGCATGGTGCTCTGCATAAACAGTGGTGGAAATTATCATCCAATAACAAAACATGGATAGCTTGTTTGACTGAAAACAAAACTGGCCTCGGTGGCGCAGTGGTTAAGCCATCGGACTACAGGCTGGTAGGTACAGGGTTCGCAGCCCGGTACCGGCTCCAACCCAGAGCGAGTTCTTAAGGGCTCAATGGGTAGGTGTAAGGCCACTACACCCTTTTCTCTCTCACTAACCACTAACCAACTAACAACTAACCCACTGTCCTGGACAGACAGCCCAGATAGCTGAGGTGTGTGCCCAGGACAGCGTGCATGAACCTTAATTGGATATAAGTACGAAAATAAGTTGAAATGAAATGAAAACAAATACTAAATTCTTAAAATTTGTGTAATTGCATGATGTGAGAAATTTAGAAAAGAAATTAAAGTAAATTTACTGAAAACAAGTCCACATTTATTGTTTACAGGGTGAAGTTTTAAAGTTGCATTTACAAGATAATAAAAATAAATGTAAAAATACGCATTTCAGTGTTTACCTGTCCCAGTGCAATAATATCATGATGTAATATTTTCATAATTTACATTATTATAATTATTTTATTATTATTCTTTTTATTTGTTTAGCTAGGGTGTAATTAGATATTAATGCCTTCCCATCTAAATTATGTCTAGTCTTGTAATAATTGTTGGTTATCAGTTATATAATTGTTTTTATAATAAACTTGGCTCAGTTAATGCCATGGGTTTTGTTTGTTTATTATTATTATTAACTTTTTTATTTGGTGTGTGTGTGTGTGTTTTGGGGTGTTTTTTGTTTGTTTTTTAATGGACAGGTACATACTGTAAAGCATAGACATGTTGTTAACTGCTCTAACAGTTAACAGTTAAAGTACATAAAGATAAAGGTCTCGAACCTAATGACGGCAATTGCCGTCATTTAGATATAAATTGCCATAGGTCGGGAGCATCAGTATATGTAGATGAACTTTGTTTCAGTATATGTAGATGAACTTTGTTTCAGTATATGTAGATGAAATTTGTTTCAGTATATATAGATGAACTTTGTTTCAGTATATGTAGATGAACTTTGTTTCAGTATATGTAGATGAAATTTGTTTCAGTATATATAGATGAACTTTGTTTCAGAGGATGTAGATGAACTTTGTTTCAGAGAATGTAGATGAACTTTGTTTCAGTATATGTAGATGAACTTTGTTTCAGTATATTTAGATGAACTTTGTTTCAGAGAATGTAGATGAACTTTGTTTCAGAGGATGTAGATGAACTCTTACTTCAATATGTGTGGATAAACTTTGTTTCAGTGGATGGAGATAATTAAGCTTTGTTTCAGTATGTGTAGATGAACTTTGTTTCACAGGATGTAGATAATTAAGCTTTGTTTCAGCATGTGTGGATGAACTTTATTTCAGAGGATTTACATGTAGATGCAGACCATGAGTCGAGTTCTGATAACAACGATGAAGTGCAACCTGCTGCAAACACAACCACTCTTCCCACCAAAGCTTTACAATCTAAAGGTGTCGCAGACTTTTTCAAACATCTGCCTCTTCTCCCAAAATTCCCAAACCACAAGAAACTATTCCATGATTTCCAGAAGGATTCAGTGAACAAAGACAAGTTAAAAACCAAGGAAGATGTTTCTGATGACATTACAGTCCCAGCATTACCAGGTAGGGATAGTGCAGCAAAGCCAATAAAGCCGAAAAAACCGCAGTCAAAACTGATACGATTACATGTAGATGCACGAGAAAGTGCCAAGAAAGAGAACAAGTCTTCTCCAAGCAAAAAGACTGTGAAGGTTCAGGAGGCCGAGGCAGTTTCAGAGGAATCGAACGATGATGAGTTGGCTGGCCTACAAAGTGATGACTGGCCCCCATCAGAGGAAGATGAGAGTTCGGAATCATCACCAAGCCACACCCTTGATAAACCCAGTCACTCTAAACTTGCAGCCAGTAGGAAGACACCAGTGGGCAGTTCAGATAGTGGTCTTCAGGCGAAGAAACCACTTGTTCCAGTCCCCACCGAAAAGGTTAGCAGCTAGCTGACAATGCTGCATGCTGGTTTACAGGAATGCTGGAATGGTTATACCATAGCCTTGGTCCCTGTAAAGCGTATGGGACATGGCAGTGTTATGTTGTTTGCCTTGCTAAACGAAGTTTTGCATGGACTTTGTGTTGTGGAAACCCATTTGTGCATGGTTTGGTTGTTAATTATTTGGTCGTTAATTATTTGGTCTGTGTTTTTATTTTTGAATATATAGTTTTGTTTTTATTACAGTGTCAGCTATGCATGTTTAGTGCCTGGTGTGCTCCAAAACTCATGTGTTTGACCTTCATTGACCAGAATATTTTAATTTTACAGAATAGTATTTTCATAGCATTTAAAACTCTTAAAGCTGATCCAGAAAAGAACACAGGAGGGGTGGGTGGGTGTCTCCTTAACAAATATTAGTTACCCATTGAGGAAAATTAATTTTAATTATTTATATATTTTATAAAAAAAAAAAAAAAAACTTTTAAATTTTATTTTATTTTATTTGTTTTATTAATAAGCAGACCTAGCAGTAAATTTTTGTCTTTAAATGCATTGTCTATCTCCACCCAACCATTACAGCACAACCACCTATACTCCCACCCCCACCTTAAGTGATCTTTACTGGAACACTGTTTGCCTGTGGTTTTCTGTCAGTTTACATGTAGTAGTAACAGAACTACATACTAACACACACAAGCAGAAAACACTGCATGTCTGCATGCCTGTTGCATTATTTGACTTTTTTCAGCCATGTCTCCCAAGCCTAAGGGTTTCTCTAGCCCTGTGTCTGTTCACTCTGTCAGTTCTGTCTCGTCCACCGAGAGTAATCACACCCCACTTTCACCGCATCCAGTAGAGTCGACAAAGGAGAGTGTATCTTCAGCAAAGGTAATTTGTGTAGTTCAGTCTTCCTCTGCCTGTATTTAGAGGGCTCTCATAAAATATCAAACTTGTGCCCGATTCTTTTGTTCTAATTGGTACAATAAAATATATTTTCAATAATGTCCACTTTCAAACCCTGGAGTATTTAAAGAGCTGTATACTGTGAAATGGTATTATAGTAATTTATTACTGTTCGACACCCACTTGTCATTGCTTTGTTTTGAGTTTTTTTGCTTTTTTGGGGGGGGTGGGGGGGGGGCCTTTCTTTTCATTTTTGTAGGGTGGGTAAAGTATCCTTTCTGGGTGTTGTTAAATCCTTCCCTCAATCGTTCATCCATTTGTGTATCCCCCAACAAATCCACCCATCCATCCATCCATCCATCCATCCATCCAAACTCATCCACCCGTATCTGTCCATCTATCCCATCAAAACCCAGCCAAACACCCACTCATATCCATTCATCCTTCTAATAATCCATCCATTCATCCATTCATCAAAACCCAGTCAAACACCTATATCCATCCATCCATCCATCCATATCCATCCATCCATCCATATCCATCCATCCATCCATCATCCATCCATCCATCTATCCATTAAAACCGAACCCAAATACCCAACCACCCATATCCATCCATCCATCCATCCATCCATCCATCCTTCAATCCATCAAAACTCATTCATCCATATCTGTCCATCTATCCATCAAAACCCAGCCAAACACCCACTCATATCCATTCATTCTTCTAATAATCCATCCATTCATCCATGCATCAAAACCCAGTCAACCACCCATATCCATCCATCCATATCCATATCCATCCATATACATCCATCCATCCATCCATCCATCCATCCATCTATCCATTAAAACCGAACACAAATACCCAACCACCCAACCACCCAACCACCCATATCCAGCCAGCCAGCCAGCCAGCCAGCCAGCCAGTCAGCCATTAAAGACATAATACAGGCTAGTACTCCTTTCCTCCAGCCCCCTCCCAAATACTAGAACTGCTTTACACAAGAGATGTAATTTATTTGAATTATTTTTTCTAGAATTCTGGATTTCACTACAATCTGAAACTTACATGTAAATCCTTACTTTACAAAACCCTGCAATGTTTTTCAGATTAAAAAAAAGAAAAAGAAAATGAGGAGGATGGGGGAAGAGTCTGTCATTTTCATTGTGTACTAGCTACCAGCTCAAAATGCACTATAACACTTTAATGGCTGTGCAAATAGATTGGACTGTGGAATTTTGTATCCTGGGTCTTAACCCTGTTATAACAAACCCCACTCCTACCCTTCTGTATGCCGCCAAACCCACTTAGCCAGCCATACAATATTGATGCAACAGTCATTTGTATATAAATTAGCCACAGGTGTTTTGATATCAGTTATATAAGTTAATATCAAGAATATTGATATCCAGCATATTGACACTAAGTGTGTTGATATCAGTTATGTAAACTAATATCAAGGATTGCGTGATCAGAGATTGATATTGTAACAAGGAATATTGTTATGAGGGATATTGACACCAACTCTGTTGATATTGGTTGTATAAACTAATATCAAGGATTGTATGGTCATGCAGGGATTGATACTGTCACCAGAAATATTGATCAGGAATATTGACACTAAGTGTGTTGATATCAATTATGTAAACTAATATCAAGGATTATGTGATCAGGGATTGATACTGTAACCAGGAATATTGATATGAGGGATATATGGACACTATTGAAGTGGGTTAATTAATACAATTATTTATCCAGCAATCACTGTATACATTGGCAAGATATGATGACTAGATAAATCTATATTTTAGGTCACTGAACAAAAATATAGGTCATGTGACAAGCCTGACTTGACTCGAGTAGATTTTCAATAAACATACTCTTTAAATCATTTGTTGAAATACAGTAAATACAAATAACTTTTAGTTTTGCGATAACAATACAATTAGAGTTTAGAAACGCTTTTTTAATGTGACAGAATGTAGCTAGCTTCTTACAAATAATGACGTCATGTATCTTGTATGACGTCATATGGCAAAAGTCTTGCTAGGTTGACAATACTCGATTTGCGTACACAAAACTTGAATAAATAATGATTTTCCGAATATTCCTGTAGGATTGCTGGATAAAAGAAATAACTGATTACTGTCTTAAGCTATCGGCTTTATCCTGCTCAGGTTTGAATGGCGAATGCAGCGAGGCTCTGCCTTCGACAGTCGCAGGATAAAGCCGATATCTTAAGACAGTAACCAGTTATTCCCTATATAAATTAACATCATCTAGGACTGTATGATCAGGTATTGGTGTGGTAACCATGACTATTGATATCAGTCATACCCATATTAATATATATTACAGGGCATTGTGTGATCAGGGAGGCATGCATGTATATGTATATTGATATTCTGTATTCATATCGATATCGTATTATTATCGGATGTTTCAGTATATAAATTAAGTACCAAACTGTGATCTTGGGTTGTTTTGTGTTTTTTTTCACTCTTATAGGATATGCCTCTTCCACCTGTTCCTAATTCTGAAGAAGTTTTTGATGAGATTTATGATGAATGTGCTTCAAATCTGGTAAATTTAGATACATCCTAACTGCCCACAATGCATGGACTTGTCCTTACGCTTTATTGATAAAAAAAATGCTTTCGTAGAGACTAATTTTGTCCTAATCAATATTATACCCAACGACATTTATTGCTTATTAAAATCTTGGACTGTAATATATCAGCATTATTATTATATATATCAGGTGATCATAAAAACATCCCGCTTACATGTATATAGCAGAAAAACTGACAGAACATCGAAAATGTGCAGAAAACCAATTTATAATACGGTACATTCGGTATATAATACGGTATATTCTGAAAATGATGATCATACATCACAGGGTTCACAGTTATTCTACCACAACCAGTAATCAATTTTTGTAGGATTAAGGAAGGAAGGAAATGTTTTATTTAATGACGCACTCAACACATTTTATTTACGGTTATATGGCGTCGGACATATGGTTAAGGACCACACGGATATTGAAGGAGGAAACCCGCTGTCGCCACTTCATGAGCTACTCTTTTCGATTGGCAGCAAGGGATCTTTTATATGCACCATCCCATTGCACATACCACGGCCTTTGATGTACCAGTCATGGTGCACTGGCTGGAGAGAGAAATAGCCCAATGGGCCCACTGACGGGGATCGATCCCAAACCGACCGTGCATCAAGCGAGCGCTTTACCACTGGTCTACGTCTCGCCCCTTTTTCCAGGATTAAATGCACTTTCTTACTTCTTTCAGGTATAATAATACAGTCAACATTTGTCAGTTACAATCAATTTCAAATAATCGGTTTCAGGGTTGGTTTTTTTGCATTAGCATTAATAATGTATAAATGTTTGGTTTTTGATCTACAAAAGAAACCTTTTTGATGTTTGTTATATAGTAACAGGTCATCAGTAATACAGTTTTCATATTTTCATTACAATGACTTTCTTCAAGCAAAAAACCACAAAAAAACTACACAAAAGCCCAAAAAACCAACCCAAACAACAAACAGTTGGGTATAATTTTGATGAGGAATTTAATGTCCATTCTAATAACAACTTTTGTTAACTTATTTAACATCTGTCCTTCACTGCCATAATTATTTTCTGTTGATAGAGAATTGTGTTCCTGCTGATAGAGGATTACTCCTTTGTAATTTTTGGTTGTATGAAATTAACACCTTGCTTGCACTTAGGTAATTGGGATGCATGCCTTTTATTCAGTGCATACTACTTAACTGCACCTGAATAACTGTTACAAAATATATTATGTACCAGTTTGGAATGTTTATATCATGGGTGTGGTTGTGTATATATGTATGTTATCTTTACACAATTATGCATTGTGTTTCTGTGAGTTTTGTCAGTTTTAATGTTTATATGTACATCATAATTATTATGTGTTTGGATACGTGCGTGTGTGAATGTTCTTGTCTGTTTGTTATACGGAGATGAAGTTCATCCACATTTTTATAGAATACTAAATTTTAGTACTACCCCAAAACTTAATTTTTTGATGAAAAACTAACGATAACTGTTGCTTTTCAAGACCCTGTGAAGTTTTCTGCACTTTATGTCCCAATTGTATGTCATTTTGATCTTTAGCATTTGTGTATATGTACATCATTTGTGTATATGTACATCATTTGTGTATATGTACATGTACATGTGTATGTGTACATCATTTGTGTATATGTACATCATTTGTGTGTATGTACATCATTTGTGTATATGTACATCATTTGTGTATATGTACATCATTTGTGTATGTGTACATGTACATGTATATGTGTACATCATTTGTGTATATGTACATCATTTGTGTATATGTACATCATTTGTGTATATGTACATGTACATGTGTATGTGTACATCATTTGTGTATATGTACATCATTTGTGTGTATGTACATCATTTGTGTATATGTACATCATTTGTGTATATGTACATGTACATGTGTATATGTACATGTACATGTGTATGTGTACATCATTTGTGTATATGTACATCATTTGTGTGTATGTACATCATTTGTGTGTATGTACATCATTTGTGTATATGTACATCATTTGTGTATATGTACATCATTTGTGTGTATGTACATCATTTGTGTGTATGTACATCATTTGTGTATATGTACATCATTTGTGTATATGTACATCATTTGTGTATATGTACATGTGTATGTGTACATCATTTGTGTATATGTACATCATTTGTGTGTATGTACATCATTTGTGTGTATGTACATCATTTGTGTATATGTACATCATTTGTGTATATGTACATGTACATGTGTATGTGTACATCATTTGTGTATATGTACATCATTTGTGTATATGTACATCATTTGTGTATATGTAACTGTGTATGTGTGTGCATTTGTGTGTGAAGGGCAGGACGTAGCCCAGTGGTAAAGCGCTAGCTTAATGCGCGGTCGGTTTGGGATCGATCCCTGTCGGTGGGCCCATTGGTCTATTTCCTGTTCCAGCCAGTGCACCACGACTGGTATATCAAAGGCCATGGTATGGGCTATCCTGTCTGTGCAATGGTGCATATAAAAGATCCCTTGCTACTAATGGAAAAATGTAGCGGGTTTCCTCTCTCTGACAATATGTAAAAAATATCAAATGTTTGACATCCAATAGCCGATGATTAATAAATCATATTTGTGTGTATATGTGTGCATTTGTGTGTGTCTATGTGTGTGTGTATGTGTGCATGTGCGTGTGTCCAAAAAGTGTTTGGAATTGGTTGGAATTTCATCAGTTCAATCAGTTAGCACCAACTATCACATTTCAAGTACATAATCAGTCAAAATCAATCATTGGAACATCATTAGGTCATGAGAGAGACTGTGTGTGTGTGTGTGTGTGTGTGTGTGTGTGTGTGTGTGTGTGTGTGTGTGTGTGACAGTGTGTATGCGTGCTTGACTAACAGGTCATGGTTTAAAATTTTAAACCTAAGCCTTTCAGTCATGCACAAACACACACACACAGTATATTGTTTAATAAATTTTCATTTCGTTTTTAAGTTTCCCAAGCATCATTAAATTATTAAACTCAAAATGAACTGAATCAAAGACATCTGAGGCATCTGTATTTCATGCCGGATGGGATTTAGCTCAGTTGGTTGAGTGCTCGCCTGAGGTGCTTGTGTTGCAGGATTGAACCATCTCAGTGGATTCATTCAACTGATTGGTTTTTTTCTTGTTCCAACCAGTGCACCACAACTGGTCAAAGGCCATAGTATGTGCTTTCCTGTCTGGGAAAGTGCATATAAAAGATCCCTTGCTACTAATGGAAAAATGTGTGAGTTTCCTCTCTATGACTCTTACATGTATGTCAGAGTTACCAAATGCTGATGATTAATTTAACCAATGTGCTCTAGTGGTGTCATTAAACAAAACAAACTTTTAACTATTAAATTTCATGCCTTGCACAGCATATTTTAATCTTAAATAAAGAGGAACACAACAGAAATTATTTTTACACTATAATAAAAATTCATTGATACCAAATTTAAGCATTCATGCTGGTAATGATAAACACAGAAAACCCATAATGAATGAATGAATGAATGTTTAATGACACCCCAGCACGAAAAATACATCGGCTATTGGGTGTCAAACTATGGTAATGCAAATAAATAAAGTGATGATCAACATCAATATAAAAATTCAAGGTTTAAACAAGAACAGTGTAAAGAACTGTGCAAAAATACAAATACAAATATCACAGAAATTTACTGACACCGAATTTTACTCTAAACTTCAATTTGTGCTGTATTGGCCATTCTCAAAGAGAATGTTACACCCCTGCACCATGGTGAGGTTACAGCACTCGCAGGGGAGAAAACATATAAAGACCACACACACACACACACACACACACACACACACACACACTCCAAAAAAACCCACCCAAAAGAAATACCAAAAACACACCAAAAACAACCAAACAACCCCTACAAACACCCCCTCCCCCAACACCAGGACATTCTGACAGGATAGGAAAGGAATATTTTTATTTAACCACATTTCATTACATTTTAAGACAGCTATTTGTGTCTAACATTATTACTTTTGATATTTTAATGAGAATGAGAGAGAAAAACCCATACTGTCACAAAGGCTACCCCTTTCTAAAAGCTGTAAGGAATACTGTATTTACACTTTTCCATAGACAGAACAATACATGCCACAGTCTTTGAAATACCAGTCATTGAATACTGGTTGGAATGGGAAATACATTAAGTGTGAGCATTTTACCTACATCCCACCCACTTTCTGATAGATATATACATGAAAGTAAAAAAAAATCATGTGAAATCAGTATAGCTGGAATTAAATATGCACTTTCAGTGACAAACAGGTGCACTGCATGTACTTAGACAAACAAGTTGAAAAATGTACTTAAATAAAAATAAAAAGCCTTGTCTTTCAAACTGAAATCAAACATTGGATTCGACTGATGTATCATTTGTCGGTATATACATGTGTAAGTAACAGGAGATTTTCAATACAAAGTGAAATGCTTTCCTGACATGAGTAGCTTGGGAGTTAAAGAACATTTCCTTTTATTTCAACTTTAGTTTCGTGCTTATATCCAATTAAGGTTCAAGCACGCTGTCCTGGGCAAACACCTCAGCTAACTGGGCTGTCTGTCCAAAACAGTGGGTTAGTTGTTAGTGGTTAATGTGGTTAATGAGAGAGAAGAGGGTATTGAGTTGTTAAAACTCGCCCTGTGTGGGAGCCAGTACAATTAAGAATTCCGAATTTTAGTGCCACCTTAAAACATTTCCTGTCTTATTTATTTGTATTAGTTTTTTAGACCTTGCAGAGCTTTCCAGATTATTTATATTTTTAATGAATTTTTAATGATTTTTTTTTTTGTCATATATTATTTTCATCCCAGTTTTATAATGTAATTGATGTAAGTAAAATGCTTTTGAAGAATAAAATTGTAGCTTTTAAGATTTTCAACTTTTGATTTTTAGCTGGCATCGTATCCATGGTACCACGGCAGTCTTGGTAGAGAAGACGCAGACCGCAAGCTGAAGCAGCTGAAGGAGGTAGGTATTTAGTTGAACAAGGGTTCTAGTAAAATTACCCCTCAGTTGCAGGAGGTAGGTATTTAGTTGAACAAGGGTTCTAGTAAAATTACCCCACAGTTGCAGGAGGTAGATGTTTAGTTGAACAAGGGTTCTAGTAAAATTACCCCACAGTTGCAGGAGGTAGATATTTAGTTGAACAAGGGTTCTAGTAAAATTACCCCACAGTTGCAGGAGGTAGATATTTAGTTGAACAAGGGTTCTAGTAAAATTACCCCACAGTTGCAGGAGGTAGATATTTATTTGAATAAGGGTTCTAGTAAAATTACCCCACAGTTGCAGGAGGTAGATATTTAGATGAATAAGGGTTCTAGTAAAATTACCCCACAGTTGCAGGAGGTAGATATTTTGATAAATACGGGTTCTAGGAAAATTACCCCACTTCACACATCTCTGAGCATCAAACTGTTCAGTGTATGTCCACATGTATTTTTATATTAAATTCATAAACAAAGTTTTATTTTATTACATCAGTGGTGATATATCCACTATAAAATGAATGAAAACAAAAAGCAAATCCTTCGATGGAAAAAGTTTAAAATTTGTTTTGTTTAACGACACCACTGGAGCACATTGATTTATTAATCATCGGCTATTGGATGTCAAAATCCTCCTTTGATGGAAGATAACACAGAGTAATGGAGAATGTATGAGAAAGTGTGGATCTGTCAAAAATAATTCATGTGCTCCATAGGGGTGAGATAATAAATATTTTTAAAACCATTTGTATCCACGCAAGAAATAAAACTTAGATGGTTCCAATATAGAATACTTCATAGAATATTAACTACTAATAGTTTCGCATATAAATTAAAATTAATTGACAGTGAAATGTGTATGTTTTGTCATGAAGGAAAAGAATCTATAGTGCATTTATTTTAGGAATGTAAAATTGTTCAGAACTTTTGGAATGATTATTTAAATTGGTTATCAAACTCATGTAAGCATATATGTAATTTAAAGCTTTCTCTTGGAGCTAGTGATATTTGGATGTAAAGATAATATTCCAGTTAAATATTATACACTTCCAAAACGAAGCTAAACAAAGATATAAAGTAGAAAAATGTATTTATCTTAGTAAGAACAATCTTAATAAATTCTTCACCAAGTGGTCAGTGTATTCTCACTTTGAACAGACCTAATTGTGGAGAGGGGGTGGGGGTGGGGTGAGGTGGGGTTTGCAAGCCAGTACCCTAAATTATTATATATATTGTTTTATTATTTTTATGTACACAACCCTTGTTTTGTCCTTGGCATGAGTTGTTCTAATTGTAAACAAGGGGCTGGCAATAAAACTTGTAAACAAACAAACAAACAAAGAATTTTTTTTTTTTTAGGAATCCAAAATTTTTAATTGCATTCTGATTAATAAATATTAAATGTTACTATAATTTTGATATTTTTAATGAAAGTATTGCATAACAAGGAATATTAGCAAAACCATTAAAGTGACAGAGTAGCTAGTTTTTAAACACTCGAGTGGTTTTTTCTCTATTAGAGCCATTTTTGATAATTGACATCAGGCATTACATCAGATTTTATTAGATTTTTATTTTATTGTTTAGGTTATCCATTTCCATACATCTGAAGTCTTTCTGGTCATCCTGGTGTATCATGAAATACATTTTTCATATTTTTAGTGACAAGCTCTAGTAAATATTTTAAGGGTATTTCCCCTCTTTATTTCACTATCGTAACTTTATCCAAATACATTTTAAGGTTTATAGATTAACCAAATTTAGTGTCCATTAATTTTCCCCGAATTGAAACAAGAGTGATCCTTTCTGTCAGTAAAACTTCATCCGTGGATGGATGGCATTTTTAGTCTGATGCATGTGTTAAATGTGTAATGATTGCCGATTTAGCATTCAGCTCATATCTTCATTGTATTTTATCATAGATTACTATCACTAGTATTAGATCAGATACTTTTCATACCCATTCAGTGAGCTAAAGCTCTGCAAAAGTTTATAAAATCCGAGTTCAGTCAGTTGTGGGTTTAAATTATTTCCAACCTTACAGCCTTGATCACATCAGGTGAGACGATTCAAATGGATGGTTGCGCCGCGTCGTGAGCCACGATCAAATTTAGGCCAACTAAAAATCATTTGCAGACAACTGATTTTTCAATACACACTACACAACGCAACTCGACCTACAGTTACAACAATACTATGGCATCAAAGGATTTATAAAAATTAAATTAACTACATTTTAGTATATATTTTATATTACATAGTGTACAAGATGTTTGTTTTTTTATGACTGAAATGCCAAAACTTGGCAAACACATAATATTGAAATTGGTGAAAGATTGGCACATTTTTGGACAACAGAAATAGGAACCCATACATGCAGGGCCAGTGATGGTTCTAAAATTGATCTGGGCCCGTGCATATAAAACTCTTAGAGTCCAGACTCAATCTCAAATGACGTCACATGCATACAGTTTGTATGGCTTTGTCATGACTCAGACTCTATTAGAGTCTCGACCGGCCTCGGTGGCGTCGTGGCAGGCCATCGGTCTACATGCTGGTAGGTACTGGGTTCGGATCCCAGTCGAGGCATGGAATTTTTAATCCAGATACCGACTCCAAACCCTGAGTGAGTGCTCCGCAAGGCTCAATGGATAGGTGTAAACCACTTGCACCGACCAGTGATCCATAACTGGTTCAACAAAGGCCATGGTTTGTGCTATCCTGCCTGTGGGAAGCGCAAATAAAAGATCCCTTGCTGCTAATCGGAAGAGTAGCCCATGTAGTGGCGACAGCGGGTTTCCTCTCAAAATCTGTGTGGTCCTTAACCATATGTCTGACGCCATATAATCGTAAATAAAATGTGTTGAGTGCATCGTTAAATAAAACATTTCTTTCTTTCTATTAGAGTCTCGAGTCTTGACTCTAAAAGTTTTACAAGCACCAGACCTGTTCTGCTGTCAGTCGATGCACTTAGAATATTTTATATCTATTTTAAATTAGTGATTGGCAAAGAAAGGATTTGGACAACATTTATATTAATTTTTTTATTTCAGGATGGATCATTTCTGGTTCGTGACAGCAAAAAGTCTCCTGATCAGCCGTACACACTGGTGTTACTTTATAACAACACTGTGAAGAATCTGAAAGTACGATTGAGAAAAGATAATAAAATAGCTTTGGGTGAAGAGAAAAAGGATGAAATTGTGAGTTGTCTCCCTTTGCACATTGCAGAATTTTAAAATTTGTGGTTAAGCCATCGAACATAAGGCTGGTAGTAGGTACAGGGTTTTCGCAGCCTGGTACCGGCCGGCTCCCACCCAGAGCGAGTTTTAACGACTCGATGGGTAGGTGTAAGACCACTACACCCTCTTCTCTCTCACTAACCACTAACAACTAACCTACTGTCCAGGACAGACATCCCATATAGCTGAGGTGTGTGCCCAGGACAGCGTGCTTGAACCTTAATTGGATATAAGCACGGAAATAAGTTGAAATTAATTTTTTTTTTTTTTTTTTAATTGTTCACCTAATAAATGATGTGTGAAAAATGTTTCTGTAATCCAGTTGTATACATGTAGGTGCGGTGTAGAGTGCTCGCCTGAGGTGCAGTGGGTGATAGGATCGACTGTCTTTGGTGGACTCGACCAAAGTTAAAAAACCCATTTTTTAATGATTAATGACACTACTGGAACACCTTGATTAATTAATCATCGGTTATTGGATGACAGACATTTGATAATTCTGACTCGTAGTCTTCAGAGGAAACCCGCTACATTTTTGCATTACCAGCAAGGGATCTTTTATACACACTTTCCTACAGACAAGACAGCACATACCATAGCCTTTCATATACCAGTCCACTGATTGGGATGGACAGGCCTCGGTGGCATCGTGGTTAGGCCATCGGTCTACAGGCTGGTAGGTACTTGGTTTGGATCCCAGTCGAGGCATGGGATTTTTAATCTGACTAATACTGACTCCAAACCCTGAGTGAGTGCTCCGCAAGGCTCAATGGGTAGGTGTAAACCACTTGCACCGACCAGTGATCCATAACTGGTTTAACAAAGGCCATGGTTTGTAGGAAGCGCAAATAAAAGATCCCTTGCTGCTAATCGGAAAGAGTAGCCCATGTAGTGGCGACAGGTTTCCTATCAAAATCTGTGTGGTCCTTAACCATATGTCTGACGCCATATAATTGTAAATAAAATGTGTTGAGTACGTCGTTAAATAAAACATTTCTTTCTTTGGTTGGGATGGGTGGGATGGGGAATTAATGGGTCTACTGAGAGGGTTTAAGTTGTTCTTATGACCTAAGCACATCAAGTTAGGACTGCAAACGGAGCTAAATCCCACCCTCATCTCAACCTGTGCCTCACTACCGAACGTTGTGGTATGTACTGTTCTGTCTGTGGATTGATGCCTTCATTGAGCCCATTGCACTATTTCGGGTTCTAGCCAGTCCACCATCATTGGTATATCAAAGGTTGTTTAATGTTCTATCTTGTCTGTGGGATCGTGCATATAAAAGATCCCTTGCTACTACTAAGAAAAAGTAACAGGTTTCCTCTCTAAGACTGTATGTCAAAATTACCAAATTGTTAACATCCAACAGCCAATGATTAATAAATCAATGTGGTCTAGTGGTTTTGTTAAATAAAACAAACTATTATATGTAAAAATTACCAAATTGTTGACATCCAATAGCCGATGATTAATAAATCAATGTGGTCTAGTGGTGTCGTTAAATAAAACAAACTATTATATGTAAAAATTACCAAATTGTTGACATCCAATAGCCGATGATTAATAAATCAATGTGGTCTAGTGGTGTCGTTAAATAAAACAAACTATTATATGTAAAAATTACCAAATTGTTGACATCCAATAGCCGATGATTAATAAATCAATGTGGTCTAGTGGTGTCGTTAAATAAAACAAACTATTATATGTAAAAATTACCAAATTGTTGACATCCAATAGCCGATGATTAATAAATCAATGTGGTCTAGTGGTGTCGTTAAATAAAACAAACTATTATATGTAAAAATGACCAAATTGTTGACATCCAATAGCCGATGATTAATAAATCAATGTGGTCTAGTGGTTTTGTTAAATAAAACAAACTATTATATGTAAAAATTACCAAATTGTTGACATCCAATAGCCGATGATTAATAAATCAATGTGGTCTAGTGGTGTCGTTAAAAAAACAAACTCAATGTGACATCCAATAGCCGATGATTAATAAATCAATGTGGTCTAGTGGTGTCGTTAAATAAAACAAACTATTATATGTAAAAATTACCAAATTGTTGACATCCAATAGCCGATGATTAATAAATCAATGTGGTCTAGTGGTGTCGTTAAATAAAACAAACTATTATATGTAAAAATTACCAAATTGTTGACATCCAATAGCCGATGATTAATAAATCAATGTGGTCTAGTGGTGTCGTTAAATAAAACAAACTATTATATGTAAAAATGACCAAATTGTTGACACCCAATAGCCGATGATTAATAAATCAATGTCCTCTAGTGGTGGTGTTAAACAAAACAATATTTAACTTTGTTGTGTCTATGAGAAAATGAATATAAAAATCCTAGGTTTACTTTTTGGTAAGAGATGTTAGTAGTATTTTGTTTTTGTTTTTCTATTTTTTCATGCATCATTTTAAAAATGTATTCTTTCATTCATTTAATGATTTAGGCAATATGTGTTATTTTTCAGAATTTTAAAGATGTCATTGAGATGGTGGAACACCACAAGAAGAATGAGGTCATCCTCATTAAGGAGAACGCCAAAGTAAAGCTCCTGAAAACACCACCAAAATTTTAAAACTGATCTAATTAATCACAGAGGTCTCAGTTTACAAAACCTGTTTTTGACTTGCTTGGGTGCAACTACATGTATTTACAATATTTAAACACTTATGCTTAAACAAAAATAATGGGAGAAAAAAAAAGGCTTCGTAAATGTGTCTTTTAGAGATTAGAATTTGCTCTAATATCATTTAAAGGAAGCTAGCTCTGACTTGACAGACCCATCGGAACATTACTTTCCGTGTGTACTGCGAACACCAGTTGGCCCCAGATTGATTTATCTCTTGCTATACCCATGTTTTCGATTGATTTCATTGGTGTTATGCACCAGCATTGCCGGTTGTAATCAAATGTATTTTGATAGATTTTGGTGCAACAGAATGAAAAAACCCCAACAAAACAAATTGTGTTGGACCAGCCAGTCACTGGTTTGAAAAAGCTACATAAAGACATTGCAGTTGAAGATTGGGGTGGGGGTGGGGGGAGGAGAGGGTTGGGGAGATGTCTACCTGTAAATATATGTATTAAAGGGACAGATCCTAGTTTTTAAACACTGAGGCATATTTTTCACCTAGACCCTAGTTTCAACCCATAACAATGGACACTAAGTTTGGTTAATTTACAAACCTGTAACAACTTTGGATACAATAGAGTCTGTGACGTTGAAATACCCTTAAAAATAGACTAAAACGCGACTCAATAATCATTACTTCTAAGATGCATGTGCATTTTTTAAAATATGAAAAATGCATTTTGTGGTATTAGAAATACCAGGATGACCAGAAACACTTCGGTTGTACGGAAATGGATTATCTAAACAAGATATAAGTAATGTTTGATTTCAGTGATCATAAACGGCTCTAATAGTGAAAAATATGCCTAAGTGTTTAAAAACTAGGGTCTGTCCCTTTAAAGAAATATATAGATATATATATTTAGTTGTGGTCTTGGTCCAGTTTTGTTTGCTGTTTGACAAAATCGGCACTCTCTGAATGGTTATAATTCATTTGCTCAGTGATTTGTAATGTGTTGTACATATATTAATGTGATCTGAAAGGACGTCTAGGACCTTTCAGTGAAACTCAGGACTGAGATCACCCTGTACATTGCCAAATTAGCCAATTGCTAATTTTAGTACAATAATTGCTAATTTTCATACAAAATGGCTACAACATTTAGTCTTTGGCTTTCAATAATTTGAATACTTTTGAATAGTTTCTAAGGAAATACTCTACATACGTGTTTTTTAAAACTTGACTAAAACAAAATTCGTTCTAATGTGATCCCCCCAAAATGCTATCCTTGTAAAATTACAGTTTGTCTCTGAAGTACAAATGAAACAAAAATCAAAATGATATTTGGCATATTTGGCACAGGATCTTTTTCTTCACTTACTAAGATGTTTTTATTTACAATTTATATTCATCTGAAATGTTAACATTGAAACAAGGCTAAATTGTTAAATGTTAATTGGTGACATGCATGGCCATCGAGTGAATATCTGAAGAGAAAATATCTGGCTTAACTAGTTTGATAGATACATTCCCAATAGGTGTGATATTTTTCATCATGTTTCTCGTTTTTTAAACTGATTTATCTGTAAATCAGATTACTTATTTTTGTACATACATGTACCACATAAAAATCCCAGATTTGAACCAGTTAAAAAATTAATTTTTTAAGCATTTGTGTAACAATCACTGCTTTTTATAAACAAATGAAACACTGCAATTAAACCCTGAGATGTGTATGCTATTTTCTGGAGTGAAAAAAAAGAGAAAAAAACCGAGATGCTCAGGGGGGCAATTGCCCCCGCCCCCCCCAGAAGGTACGGCCCTGATATGTTCTACAATTTAACATTAACCGAGGGGCCTTACTGCAGGAAACATGATTCTGTTACACTGTGTGACATAAATGACCGTGAAAACCCTCAAAATGGAACACGTCTGCATGTAAATAAGAATTCCTGGAAAAAATTGATATTTTTGGACTGCATATCTTAAAGCCACTGATGCTAGTTTCATAAATAAGCACATACCTTTACTGTTTCATGTAAAATGTATTTTGAGCTACTAAAAACACGAGGACTACCAAACACACAGACGTTGTATTTGCCAAAATTAATACATGTAGTTGAAACAAAAAGGTTGTAGTTAATGTGTAAGTTAATAGTAAAACAGCTGTAATGGCCCAAAATTAATACATGTAGTTGAAACAAAAAGTTTGTAGTTAATGTGTAAGTTAATGTGTACAGCTGTAATGGCCCAAAATATTTTACACTGACCAAAAAACTAGAATCCACGACTTTTGAATTTTTGTTTCGTGCATCGTAACGAATGTCTCTTTTCAGATCAGATTATTTTTAGTTACACTCTACAGAAATTATTATATACTGATGATGTTCTGTTTTATTAACATTTCACACATAGTTTATTTATGTTTTTAAACATTTAATTATGTATTGTTCAGTATTTCATAATTTGTGTGTTACTCATTATTTTGTATCATCATTAGATTTGTGTAATCGGTGTAATTACTATTTGTGACACAACTAATAATCATCTATTATAAATGTGCTGGGGTGTCAGTATAAAGAAACAGTCCTTATAAAAGTGAAAATGATCTTCTTATCGGGGGTTTTGTGTAGTATCCCCATATTGACTTATTTTCAGCTAGTGTGAGACGAGGACAATTTAAAATGAGATTTTCTTTTAAAGTTAAAATATTCCACATGTATTCAATTTTAATGTGTTTCTAAAGCTGTATATATATATTTTTTAATACTTTTATTTTAACATATATATGAATACATTTAATTCTGTGTTAAGAAAGTGCCTTGTGTGTGTGTGTGTGTGTGTATGTATATGTATATATATGTATATATATGTATATATAGATATATATAGATATATATATATATATATATATATATAATGTGTATTAAATATTTTATTGTAAATAAGTTTATGCTTTTTTGTGATAGTTAAGCTTTCAGTGATCCCTACAGCATAATGAACTTTACTTGCTTTCTGAAGTGAAACAAACATTTTAAAATATAATGAAATTTAAAAACAAAATTGAATATTAACAGGATACTGTTTTTTTCTACTTTTAAAACTTTATTTTATATGGGAAAAAAGAATTAAAAGAATTAATGTTTTTTTTTTAAAACAACTAAAGCAAATCTGTCTGGTTACAGGAAACAATATTGGGCACATGACAATAAAATTTAAAAAAAAGATCAGCCCATCTTGCTTGTACTTATACATCTTCCTGTACAATCTACCTTTTACTTATTCAGATTTATTTAACAATTTAAGATGGTTTGCCACAAAATTAGATGTCTAATAATATCAACCACAACTAGTGTTCTTAATTATTTTAGTGTGTAAGTAACTTGTGAATATTTCCCCATTGCAAATGATACATACATTTTTTATGTGACCCATTTTGTAACTCAGTTTAATATATTTAGAAAAAGAAAGAAAAACCCACATTTTCAACAAGATTTTTGGTTTGATAGTGAAATGGTCAAACGTTCTTCAATCTTTGAATCTTTTTTTTTTTATTGTATTTGATAATCTAATTAAAAATAGACTTAGAAATATCATGTTTGAAGGCAAGTTGTTTCGCGGTTAACTTTTTGCAACAGTACTGGATTACTGCTAACACTTGCGGTGTAAACAGTATTGCTTACTTTTGGTTTTCCTTTGAGAAATAAACTACATGTACAGTAAAGTACACTTACAACGAACATGCTTAGCACGAACTATTGCATAGAATGAACTGATCATTCAATTTTATCTCCCTATACATTAATAACTAACTTGATAAAATACAAATGTGTACAACAAACTATTATGGTCCCTTCCGGTTCTCTATAAGAGTACTTTACTGTACGTATGTGCTGTTTGTATGGAATGCATTATATAATATTTGTATGCTAGCTGAATGCTTTTATTACATTTTCGTAGTTTCATGTGAAATATTTACAGTTATCTGTAATTTAAACATTTGTCAAACGATTTTGTATTCATGTATGTTTGTATTTTTGTAGCATATATGCAGTTATATAATTATGACGTTGTTTGTCCATTTGTTTTTCCTGTTCATTTAAAAACATAACATGTTGTTAAGGGTAACTTGAAAATTTATTGTAGTATTTGTGCAATTAATAAGTAGAAATAATTTTACTTTAGAAGATAATCACAGTTCGTTACTCTTTTCTTTTTAAAATTCTAAAATGTTTTGGTTTTTTGGGGTTTTTTCCTTTATAAAGGTTACTAATTTGTTTTAGTTTGAAACTCCAGATGCATTTACAGATCTTTTACAAATAGCAAGATCATGTTTTTTGTTCATACATGTGCTTTTTGAGATATATCTGTACATTAAAATTATGTATTTTCAGCGTGTTTGACCCACTTAATTAATTCCTTATATCTGTGAACTAACACATTAACAAAGGAATGATAATTAAATCTGCAGTTTTGTTTATTAAAAAAATATGTAAGTCTCTATTATGTTTGGTTTTGTCATGATAGCCAGCTGTTCAAGATGAAACGAGAAATTGTTTTGTATTTGTGAGTGTACATATAATTTGGATTTTGTGATAGGGAACAGCTGTGGAACTCAAGATGTGCATAATTGTTTTTCTGATTAATATGTAACTATTGCTATTTCTTTTTAAATAAATATTGACTAATAAAGCATGTTGTATAACAAAGTATTTTATTTGAGATGGACCATTTCCACGCGTTGACCACTGTGGTGAAAACCCAATCTGATTAAAATTAGCTCTACTGATTAAAATTAGCTCTACTAGTCTCACCAGTAGATCTAACAGCATTGCGTAGACTCCCATGTCCAGGTGACATTTCATCTATAAATAACAATTTAAATATCGACCAATTACACTTCGCCTTTTATAGCTTTATTCGGTAGAATACAAATTCTAAAAATATCGGGCGGTACTGTTTATGCAATAGGCGAACTTGTTGGTGTATTTCAACATTGAAAAAACAGGGGAAAAAGTGCAGTAATAAACTCTGGATTGTATACTAGTATAAACAGATTTTATGGCTATACCATCACGGTGGTTTTTTTTCGTCTTGAAACGAATTTTATAGAAATTTTTATATTGAAATTAGTTTCCGGCTTACTTTGTAATTCACCCGAATCATTTCGTATACCCTCGGCATAATCCCGAATATTTTCAAATTCTTTTGAAATCACTGGATTCCCAGTCTGGAGCTTGACGCGGTAAGACGTTTTTGTTTCGCTTGTACACACTGCACGTGCTTTCGTGTGCTCGACTTGGGGATCCTTCATTTCGTTGTTTTTGTCAGCGAAATGAAATTTTCTACTGGGATGTATGCGGCCATTGGAACTGATGAACGCTGGAACGCTTCTCGTTTCGACAGCCTGCACCACCAGGTTGGATTCTTTTTTAGCGAGATTCCTTGCCTCCACGTCATTTCTCCGGCTGAATATGTCGACTTGTTTTTTCGTGACTCGTATGACGGCCATTCTGCAGAACGCCACGGTTCGAGTTTAGTCTCTACATGTCCGAGCCTGTCCTAGCAGCACTGGAAGATTAACCGCCCCACTCTAAGAAGAAATAGGAAGCGGGGTCGGACCCTACTACTCTTTTCTAGACTTTACTTTGCTTTATAGTGATACCATCTCGTATCCTCCGGAGTCGGGCCCGTCCGCACCACTATACCAACCCATGACGACTGGACTATACCCTAGTCTAATACTCACTCTCTCGTTCAGACGGATCCGGCTTCTCAAGATCTGTATTTCAGCACAGCACTACACCTTCAACGTCTATCGACTGTCAATCTAGGGGTTTTCTTGACGGGATGCAACCCATCTCGTCCCTATAAGCTGTGCACCCAAACGGCCTTAACGAGGCCACTCACGTGGACATATCGATCGGACTTTTAAAGTTTTAGATCTGCGTTCAAAATTTTATGTCGAAATTACTTCTTTTTTCTTTCTTTTTTAAATATTATTAAATAGTCCGATCCTCTCTTCTTTCTCTCATTTAAATTTGAACTGTCCTTCTAAAATGCTCCAAATTATAAAAATATTCGGCCGGGCAGTCGATTCTTTTTATTTTGGCTTGTAACTTTTTTTTTTTTTTTTATTTATTCTATTAACTTTTTTACTAATTGCTATTTTCAACTTCTACCCCCCCCCCCCCCCCCCCCCCCCCTCCCCTCCATCCCGAGTCAGGCCACCGATCTTTTCGGAGGTCGGACTCTGGATGGGCGTGTTCGAAACCCTAGTGGTATATGGGCACGTTAAACTAGTTATCATCATCATCGGGCTGCCGTAGGATCCACATGTAATAGTGGAGCTAATTTTAATTAGTTTGGTGAAAACCCAGCTAATAAAGATTATTTTAAATATATCTGTGTCTGCCTGGAATTACTAAAGAAATGACCTCGTCCCCTATTCATGTATGGCCTTGTAGAACAAATATTCTCGTCCATTTTATTTACCTAAAGTAACAATCTTTTCATTTCAACATGCAGATCAATATCAACGGTTATTTCCCTTAAAGGGACAAGACGTAACCCAGCGGTAAAGCTCTCGCATGATGCACGGTCGGCTTGGCATTGATTCCTGTCAGTGCGTCCATTCCAGCCAATGCACCACAACGTATATCAAAGGCCGTGGTATGTACTATCTTGTCTGTGGAATGGTGCATGTAAAACATCCCTTGCTACCAATAGAAAAATGTTGTGGGTTTCCTGTGAACAAAACTAAATTTAACTCTTTAGCTGCACATTCAGGTTTAAACTAGCAATATACACGGCGGTCGTAGTCTTAGGGGAAGCCCGGTGTAAGACCACCACGCCCCATAGCCCGAGTACTCTGACTGTAAGAGAGCTAGACGGACATTTGGAAGGATATACGCTCTCATTACAAATGTCCGTCTAGCTCTCTTACAGAGTACTCTGGCTACACACCCCATATATCTAAACTTTACCGTGCAAAGCACGGGTTACGTATAACAATACATTATTACAGTGCGATGTTTCGCATCCAGGTACAAAGACGCTACTTGTTCGTATGAACTTTGCAGAATAAAGTTGTAATCTCAAGCTGACATTATAACATCGTTTATTAAGGTAAAATACAAACACGTTTACAGTTTTAATGTACTGTATGGTTTTCTCAACAGTGGCGGATCCAGAAAATCCTTGGGGCGGGGGGGGGGGGGGGGGGGGGGGTGCAATGACATGAGGCGGAATGACTAGGAAACTGGAGGAGATCATAAACAAATTAAAATTATAACTCGCAACATTTAGAAGGGGACCCGGGCCGGGCCCCTGGGTGGAGAGAGACAGAGAGAGAGAGACAGGATAGCACATACTATGGACTTATATATACCAGTCGTGGTGCGCTGGCTAGAACAAGAAATAGCCCAATGGAACCACTGACGGGAATCGATCCCAGACCGACCGCGCATCAAGCGAACGCTTTATCTCAAATGATTGATTACGAGTCAAACTTGCCAAATGTATGACATCCAATAGCCGAAGGCGAGACGTAGCGCAGTGGTAAAGCGTTCGCTTGGTGCGCGGTCGGTTCGGGATCGATCCTCGTCAGTGGGCCCATTTGAGCTATTTCTCGCTCCAGCCAGTGCACGACGACTGGTATATCAAAGGCCGTGGTATGTGCTATCCTGTCTATGGGTTGGTGCATATAAAAGACCCCTTGCTGCTAATTGAAAAGAGTAACCCATGAAGTGGCGACGGCGGGTTTCCTCCCTCAATATCTGTGTGGTCCTTAACCATATTTCCAACGCCATATAACTAAATGAAACGTGTTGAGTGCGTCGTTAAATAAAACATTTCCTTCCAATGGCCGATGATTAGTAAATCAATGTGTTCTAGTGGTGTCATTAAACAAAATAATTTTTTATTTCAACTTTGCAATCATATATTTATTTGTTATATTTCATATTGAACTATTTATAACTATATAATGAAAGAAAGAAAGAAATGTTTTTATTTAACGACGTACTCAACACATTTTATTTACGGTTATATAACATCAGACATATGGTTAAGGACCACACAGATTTGGAGAGTAAACCCGCTGTCGCCACTACATGGGCTACTCTTTCCGATTAGTAGCAAGGGATCTTTTATTTGCGCTTCCCACAGACAGGATAGCACAAACCATGGCCTTTGTTGAACCAGTTATGGATCACTGGTCGGTGCAAGTGGTTTACACCTACCCATTGAGCCTTGCAGAGCACTCACTCAGGGTTTGGAGTCGATATCTGGATTAAAAATCCCATGCCTCGACTGGGATCCGAACCCAGTACCTACCAGCCTGTATACCGATGGCCTAACCACGACGCCACCGAGGCCGGTAACTATATAATGAAAGGACAAAGAAACATATTATATTAACCTAAATAAGAAGAAACCCTCTGCCGTCACATAGGCAAATGCTACAGAGTACCAACAAAGAATCATCTATAGTCCCTGCCCAAAGACGGCCACACGACTGATTATAACAAAGCTCGTGGTGTGTCCTGTCCTGTCTGGAAAGTGCATATAAGTGATCCATAGCTGCGATTGGAAAAAAGATAACGAGTTTACTCTGAAGACCATGTGTATGAATAATATAATCAAATGGAAAAACATCCAGTAGCTGATGTTTAGTTAATTAACGACCTTTAAGGTCAACAGCAGATTTTTTTGATTTTTTTTTTACCGCACCATCGTTTTTGTTTCGTACTCAACAAATATAGCATATATTATCTATATTATGTTTACTTCATATCCATATTTCGTAAATGGTACTATTTTTAGAATTACAAGATTTTCTTGAAACACAGATTCATTGTTCAGTGATCTTCAGAAAACAAAAACATTTCATCAGCAATTTTACACTGGAAGTTTTCCAATGTTTATACACACGGCCACGGACAAGGCAGGACCGACTTACCATGATCTTTGACATATATATGAACTGTGGATTGCAGGTTGGAACGGGAAAACCTAAACAGATCTATCCACCGACGCACATCAATACTACGATCTATGTCGCACTTGAAGCGAGCGCTCGACCATTGGACCATATCCCGATCTGATGCGGTTAAATGTTAAGGATAAAAAGCCTGCTAGGCCTAAACGCAAGCGATGACCATAACATGTTATTATCTAACATTTTGACAGAGTACACCATGTAAGACCAACGACTAGGTAGGCCCATGCAAATAGAACTGAACATATTGTATTAAGGATTACTAGACACTATCTTGTTACCTACCTGTACAGAGCATTTTTTTTTTTGGGGGGGGGGGGGGGGGGGGGGGGGGGGGAGGGGGGTTACGTTGATCTGATTTTTTGCTGCACGACTAGCTTCTACTGTATATTGTCGATATTAAACTGAAGCAACCAGGATGTTTCACGCAATTTCTTCCCAAAGGCGAAAGGAAGACAAAGTTGTCTAGAAATTTGACTGAAGAATTCTCGTGAGTTTTTACTTGACATAATCTGTTGTCAAAAGGGTTTGGTTTAATGTGAAGTACATATAAAGTTTCCTTTTCTACTGCTAAAAACATATAGCGGGTTTCATCTGAAGACCATGTGTATGAATGATCAAATAAAAAAACATCCAGTAGATGATGTTTAATTAATTAATGAGCTTTAAGGTCGATAGCAAATTTTTGATGTACCATCGTTTTTGTTTCGTACTCAGTAAATATAGCATGTCATATCGTATGTTTACTTCATATCCATATTTCTTGAATGGTACTATCAAATTAAATTACAATATTTTCTTTAAACACGGTAATCTTCAATAATATTCAAACAAACTAAACATTTCAACAGCAATTTTACACTGAAAGTTTTCCAGCATTTATATATATATATACTTTAACCATAGACAAGACAGGACAGCCAGCATGAGGCAGACGAGGTGCTTGCTTCGTCTGGAATTTCCCCAGATTTATTTAATTTTTCCCATGCCACTGATATTTATTTTACAGGTCTGGGTTTGCCTCGACGTTTTTTCCTCTCTGGCTACACCCCAGTATACACACACACACACACACACACACACACACACACACACACACACGAACTGTGGATTGCAGGTTGTAACGGGAAAACCCAAACGGATCTGTCCACCGTAGCTCATTAATCCTACGACCCATCGCGCCTGAATCGAGCACTCTACCACTGGGCCATATTCCGCTCCGATACGGTTCAATGTTACTCCGCTATTTCATGTAGAAAGAAACAAATAGTAACTAACGCTTTGTTACAGAGCATCATGTATATATGACCAAAGAGTAGGCCTGTGCAGTTAAAACTGGATTAACCGTATTGTGGAATAGCTTGTTACATGTTCAGAAGTTTTTTCCTTTTTCTTTTCGACGTTTTATCAACACGACAAGCTTCTATTGTGCTTTAACGTTTGAGGGTAAAAGGAAGTACCCCTTTGTCTCTCGTTCGATGTAGACACGTTAAACTAAAGCAACCAGGAAGTTCGACGCAATTTCTACCCAAAGGCGAAAGGAAGGCAAAGTCGTCTATAAATTTGACTGAAGAATTCTCGTGAGTTTCTACTTGGCATAATCTGTTGTCAGAAGGTTTACTTTAATGTGTAGTGTGACTAGTGTCTCACTGTGTTACTGTCCCCTCAGTATCGAGACATATTTACTAAAGTATTACAAACTGAGTCATGTAATGTCTGTCACGCACTGTTTCCTCCTCAAATAACCAGGGACCAATTTAACAATATACAATGTGTCATGAGCTTAATTGTGCACGTAAACGTAAATTTACGACTAAACCAAGTTGCGTATTACTACTAACAGTACACCTTATATAGTTTGAACTATGCATATTATTGGTTTTCCGTTGTCAGCACCTCCCTCCCCGGTCAGTTTGAAGTGCCCTTTTTAATAACCTTTATAAAAAAAACAAAAAAACAAACAACAACAAATTGATCCATCCACACTATTCTGTCCCGGATCAGGCCTCCGGCTATCCAGAGACAGGGTCCGGGACAGACATGCTCGAAACCTTAGTGGTATAGGAGCATGTTAAAATACATCGCATTCCATCCACAATATATAAAACTACACTGTCCTGAAAAACTTTTATCCGCTCCAGATAAAAGTTTAATGTGCGCATGTACCACGAAGGTTTCGCAAACGCCTGTCATGGGCTTAGCCTCTGACATCGCCAGCAACTAAGTCCGGGCCAGGAAGGGGGGGGGGGGGGGGGGTGGGGTTGGGAAGGTAGTGAGTGAGTTACGTTTGAGGGGGGGGGGGGGGGGGGGGGGTGCAATAATAATTTAGAAGTTAGGTCAGAGATCTTAGGCCAAAGGAGCTGATCATTCGACTCTGGGCATCTCTATTTTCGATATACCTTTGCCCGACACCCATGACAAATATAGCAGAGTTTCCTTGGTGAATGGGTGTTGTTAAACAAAAACAGTTTGTTTTATTTAACAACACCTGTGGCGGTACATGCTCTTAATTTTGTTTTCGCCTGTGGCGATATTAATTGTTTTAGAGGGCCGTGTGCAGTTCCAAATTGCACTTAAGCCCAGATGGGTAACTTGTTACGTGATACCTTTGCGCGACGGTCATCGAGCTTTTCTAATACACACCCAGCGCAGGTGTGGAGGCCATGTGGCTAGTAGTTACGTAATATCTCCGGTAGTGCTGTTTATGGCCAGGGGATTGCTCGCGGTATGGCGACAGCCAGTCTGACGATCAGAGAAAAATATGCCGGCATGGTGGCTGTGGAAAAATCCACATGATACGTGAGGTACCGCCTTGTACCCCCAGGCGATATTCGCTGTCTCTGAGAGTTTTGAATAAATAGCTAGGATTTAGATATATCGGGGGGAAACGATTGGAAGTATCCAGGGGAAACGGTCGTCGTCCACTGAATGATCTATATTAGTTCAGACGGGACTTTGGTAAATATATAGTTTCTGCTCTGTGTATAACCTTGATGTGATTGATGTGACTTTAAATATTTTAATACTGTATTATACCAATATTATTTAGACGGTGCTGCCGGTCATCTGACGCAGTAATCTGTAGGCTCACTGTCCTAAATAATTATATATAAAGCTTAGCCAGTCATCCTAAACTGTAGGTTATTGTCTTTATTGTGATAGGTACCAGTATTAATTCTGTGTTACAAGGTTATTGAATGAGTAGTTAGGGTTAATTAAAAATTAACCAGTTAGGAATAGAGTGTAATTCCTTTATTAATTAAGTTCTCCTGGAAGCGTTTCTCAATTATCACACGTGTGGGTGTTGTGTCACGGTGAAGTGATTAGCATATTGTGTAAACTAGACACCTAGAGATTAACTAATTAAGTGCTCAGTTCTGGGTTGTTATTATTTGTTGTTGTTAATTAACTACTGCGGAAGTACATTTGTTAGCGTAGGTTAATACAGATTCCAAAGAGTATTGTGTTTTTGTTGTGTTTTCTAGTGAACTAAAAGTGCTATAATAATATATACTTTATATAAGATCTTATCTCTGATCATACCTAGAGACGAGCCACAGCGGGTATAACTGCCTGTTACAGAGAGATCTAATAGATATACAGTTAGGAGAGATATTTTGATAATCGTGTTTCATTCAGTTACGGGTATTATAGAATCCCCGTGACAACACCACTAGAACACATTGATTTATTAATCATCGGCTATTGGATGTGAAACATTTGGTAATTTTGACATATAGTCTTAAGAGAGGAAACCACCTACAATTTTCCATTAGTAACAAAGGATCTTTTATATGGATCCCACAGACAGGATAATACATATGACAGCCTTTCATATACCAGTCGTGGTGCACTGGCTGGAATGAGAAATAGCCCAATGGGCCCACCGACGGGGATCGATCCTAGACTGACCGCGCATGAAGCGAACGCTTTACCCCTGAGCTACGTCCCTCCCCATTGTGGTTAAACAGCCATTTAATTTCCTCAGGAAAGCTCATTTTAAATATACCATGCTGGTACATGATGGAAATCGCCTAAGTTGGCGACAGCGGGTTTACATTCTAAACCAAATATCGAAATAACCGTAATATAAGGGCTTATCTGCTGGACGTAGCCCAGTGGTCAAGAGCTAGTTTGATGTGCGGTCGGTCTGGGATCGATCCCCATCGGTGGGCCCATTGGGCTATCTCTCTTTTCAGCCAGTGCATCACGACTGGTATCCTATCTGTGGGATGGTTGATAAAAAGATCCCTTGCTACTAATGAAAAACATTACCGGTTTTCCTAAGATTACAGATCAAAATTACTAAATGTTTGACATTCAGTAGCCGGTGATTATTAAATCAATGTGCTCTAGTGGTGTCGTTAAACAAAACAAAACAAACAAACAAACATCTTTTCGTGATGGGGTGTCGTTAAACATTCATCCATTCATTCTGGACGCGACATATACCTGTGTTATTGCTCATATAGACTGGAAGGAAGGAAATGTTTTATTTAACGACGCACTCAACTGGTTCAACAATGGCCAATGTTTGTGCTATCCTGCCTGTGGGAAGCGCAAATAAAATATCCCTTGCTGCCTGTCGTAAAAGAGTAGCCTATGTGGCGACAGCGGGTTTCCTCTAAAAAAAAAATCTGTGTGGTCCTTAACCATATGTCTGACGCCATATAACCGTAAATAAAATGTGTTGAGTGCGTCGTTAAATAAAACACTTCTTTCTTTCTTTCTTTCTTTATCATTCCGATAAAACAACACAATGGAAAATTACACTGTTAGTATATTTATTATAGAGTTCATCGTCTAGGGAATGTGTACTAGACGGGATTTGTTTCCCAGCACTCGTTTCTGACACCTTTCTACCAGTTGTTTCAACTAGAACGGTTTTTTTCTCTCTCTCACCCGATATGCTTTGTAGATTTATTTTTATTATTGCAATTCGGCACTTTATTGCAAAACGACACTCTACAACGCTTTCCCACACACAGGACAGTACACACACACATTATATTCTATTCGATGTAGGCCTTCTTCCTTGTTATCGGGTATCTTAATAAGATATAATGTGCGGACTCCTGAATATGATCATTGAGGCGTGATATATCACATGTGTGCCTTACTGTTACTACCTATCTGCTTTCATACTCATACAATACACGGAGGTGTACCCGCCTGGTACCAGCTTCCAGGCATGACCAGCTGTGTTGAATTGTCGCAGGTTGTAAACCGCACCAGTAAAACATCCTACTATGAGGTAGTGCACGGGGCACGTTAAGTCAATACTTTTCTTAACCTGCACGGCGAGTTGCTTCCTTGCACTTAGCAAATTTAAAATGGCCGGGATATTTTTTAAGATTGTTGTTTAAGATTTATTTTGTTAATAATAATTCAAGTACTTTAATCGGGAGTTTGTGTCCATTTGGTGCACTATTTTGATTGAGAAACGGTTGAAACATGGTACCACAAGTTTTGAATACAGGCTATATATATATATATATATATATATATATATATATATATTTATAGGTTATGTAATAAGAACCACACTTACTACGTCCCTCCGGACTAACCATGATGAAACAGGTTCTAGCTCAGTTGGTAACTAGCGCTCGCCCTAAGTGCTTGCGTTGCAGGACCGAACCACCTCAATGCCATCATTCTCCGACTAGGCTTTTTCCCGTCCCAACAACTGCTCCACGACTGGAATACTCTGTCAGAGGCCGTGGTATTACATTACTGTCTTATCTGCTGGAAAGTGCATTTGAAAGATACCTTGCTGCTGACTGAAAAAAAATGTAGCGGATTTCCTCCAAGACTACGTGTCCAAAATTATAAAATGTTTTGACATCCAATAGCCGCGTTCCAGCCAGTGCACCACGACTGGTATATCAAAGGCAGTGGTATGTACTACCCTGTCTATGGGACGGTGCATATAAAAGATCCCTTGCTGCTAATCGAAAAGAGTAGCCCATGAAGTGGCGACAGCGGGTTTCCTCTCTCATTATCTGTGTGGTCTATAACCATATGTTTGACGCCATATAACCGTAAATGAAATGTGTTGAGTGCGTCGTTAAATAAAACATTTCTTTCTCCTTTTTTTTCCAATAGCCGATGAAAATGGTGTGGCAATCAACCACCGTTGGTAGTAGGCTACTTACGGTAGGTATTGAGCAGGTTATCACTGGCATAAAAACTTTGTGACGTTACATTAAGCCATGTATCTATTGAATATTTCACCATCATCAGTACACAAAATAATAATTTGCTTCTGTACAAAATAGCAATGTTCTACTTTCCATACATTTCCTACAGTAAGTAGTACTAAACCAAATAACTTCCGGCTGGGTCAAAGTTCGAGGTGCACCGAACTTTTGATAGAGAAGTGAACACCACAAGTCCTGTGATTGGTTATAAATGTGAGTGTGTTGGTTGTAAAAAAATAATAGTTTCATCTGGGTAAAAAAAATGTGCAATTTTATTTCATCTAGTACCAATGTGTCAAGTAGCCTTGTGCTTGAAACATGTATGGGGTACCTGTAAAAAAAAGTACTCGAATTTTGTGCGAAACTAGGGTAGTCATAGACGCTACCCGTTATCTCAGAAACGAGCAGCTTGACCCCCATTTTTTTCTGATTCACTTTAAGTGTAAGGGGTGGTAGTATTTATATCCGTGGCGTTTATTTTGGTTGATACGTTGCAGGTAGGAGTTTTAGCCACATATGTTACTGTTGTCGTCTATGGCATTTGATTTGGTAGTATACACCCAGTAGGACGTTTCGTCTTTTAATCACGCTCATGTTCGAAACCACAGAGGTATATGGACACGTTAAAGGGACATTCCTGAGTTTGCTGCAATTAATAAGATGTTATCGACTAACAGAGACTTTTGAACGATTGTAATTACATATCAACTATATTTTTCTGCATAAAATATTACTGGCTGTATATTAAACGTGTTTCTGGTCGTTCTAATATTTGTACTAGGTTAAATTTTATGTTATTTCCTAAAATATATTTTTTCGTACATACGAAATTATTTGAAGATAAAATCCAGTTTGGGCTTCTTACAAATATTAAGACGATCAGAAACACATTGAATATACAGACACTGATACTCTAAACAAGAAAATATATTTAATATGTAAGTTTAATCGTAGACATATTTTATTAGTCGGAAACATCTTACAATGGGGCAAACTCGGGAATGTCCCTTTAAATACCTAGTCAAGTTTAATCACGCAATATATCCAACCAATATTTTTACCTGGTTTTAACCGTTTTGCTGTTAGTACTAAGATGGTCGGACAGTCATAAAGCCTGCATGGTCATACCTAGCCTGAAATAGACGGTATGTGTGTGTATGTGTGTGTGTGTGTGTGTGTGTGTGTGTGTGTGGGGGAGGGGGGGGGAGGGTTAGTGGCTGGCCGTAAAAAAATCAGAGCACATTGATTATAATTAGTGTCTTTCCACATGCCTACTAGACAAACATGAAGGGCATATCTAAACTAAAATGCCATGCATTCCTAGTTTTTGCGGGATAACTGTCCTTTCCTTCACCAGTTACGGCCTAATGCACTAGACTATCGCAACATTGCGATTTCTCTATGCTATGCAAAATGACGTGCAAGGACAATACAATTTTGCTTACGTGAGCTTAAGATAGCTTTGTGAGTACAAAAAGTCATTATACTACTGGTAACTGGCATTGTGTGATTACAAAGAATACCCCACCCCCCAAAAAAAAATAAAAAAAAAAAAAAAAAAAAGGAAAGAAAAGAGACTACAGCTCGTCTGCGTTTAGTACCAAAGTTTTGTCTCTTGCACTCACTAACGATTTGACTGATATCCTCTCCGTTACATTCGCCAAAAGCCATTCTAGGGAGCATTTCGTAAAATTCCGGAGCTCACGTGTTCACTGAACGCGGTTTGGTTATTGAGTCACGAGTGACTGACTATACAGTGCAATCTATATACGATCTACATCATATTATGGCCGAAGGTTCTAAAATTAGCACAAGTTCATGCCTCGGTGGATGCCTTTATCAAGGAAAATATATTATATACTTGAACAGTTCAAAGTAGAAATTATGTGAATGTATATAAACAAATATGCAGGTCTTGGTATTTGTTAAGCCAAACGTTGGTAGTTCTTAGTTCACGTTCCAGCACCTGCAATCAAACAGAGCGTAATTCTGAAATGCAATATATAAACATTTGTTTGTTCATAGTAAATATATTTTAGAATGTCCAAGCGAATAACCTGTGATGTCATAGTTTTGATAATTTTATATTTTTCAATTTTAAAGTTTACAAGTCGAGTCGGGTAATTCAACTTGGGAGATCCGAGCGTTTCACCAATAATCTTTATTTTATAACAACCGGTTGTTCTTGACGCTTTTGAGAGCATCAAAAGTTCCTAGGGAACCGGAGCATATGAACATGATTAAAAAAAAACCCAAACACCCCCCCCCCCCCCCCCCCCCCCCCAAAAAAAAAAAACACACCAAAAAACAAAAACAAAAAAACCCCACCAAGAAGTTCTTCCTTTAACTTGAAACGAAAGTTTATTTTCAGATAAAAAAATAAATGTGACAGGTTTACATGTGTAGTATTTTCATTCTTATCGTTTGTATCCATTAGATACCTTGAGTAACAATACGCTTCAGTGGTGTCAGCAAGTTTTAACCTTGAGTAAAAAAAAAAAACAAGGTTTAAAATATCGACAACCGATCATAACCGATGATTGGTTGGTTCAACTAACCAATCATCAAACATGAGAATCCAACTGATTCCCACCAATAATACCAAAGGAAACATGCTTTACCAACAACCCTTAAAGGAACATTCCTGAGTTTGCTGCACTTTTTAAGATGATATCAACTAACAGAGACTTTTTAACGATTGTAATTACATATGAAATATATTTTTCTGCATAAAATATTAGTGGCTGTATATTAAACGTGTTTCTGGTCGTTCTAATATTTGTACTAGATTAAATTTCATCTTATTTCCTAAAAGATTGTTTTTTTCGTACGTACGAAATTATTTGAAGACAAAATCCAGTTTGGGCTTCTTACAAATATTAAGACGATCAGAAACACATTGAATATACAGACACTGATATTCTAAACAAGAAAATATATTTAATATGTAAGTTTAATCGTAGAAATATTTTATTAGTCGGAAACATCTTACAATGCAGCAAACTCAGGAATGTCCCTTTAATGGCCTACTATAATTATAGGTTTCTATTGTATTGGCTCATTGTGACCTTGACAAACACGACCTTTATATATAATACTGACTATGTCTTTAACCATCAAAGATTCTTCCCTTTGACCCTTCATTTGTTTGTTGTATATTCCAGCGATGGCAGCAGGCATACGATCACCACCTTCCGAGATACTTACGGAAGATCAGGTTAGTATTAATACATTTGTAATATAATAAATAAGTCACATTCCAGCCAAAGGGACGATTCTAAATTTGTAGCCTCTGTAACATAATCCAAACTAACATAGTCTTTTTAACTATGAAAATAACATAAACCGGACCACAGGACCGTACTGATATTTGAAAAGGTACTGTAAAAGAAATGTCCGGTTTTGAGAGAATTCCGCTTTACAAAAGGTCCGGCTTAGAGGGGTTTCACTGTATTTACATTTTATTATTTCGAATTTCAGTCTTAACATGTCCATTGTGTGATGTCACTCTTTCTGGTTGTCTAATGTTTGTAGTAGCCCAAACTATATTTAACTTACCCAATAATTTCATATAGTCTATTAATCAAAATATACCGGCCTCGGTGGCGTCGTGGTTAGGCCATCGGTCTACAGGCTGGTAGGTACTGGGTTCGGATTCCAGTCGAGGCATGGGATTTTTAATACAGATACAGATTCCAAATCCTGAGTGAGTTCTCCGCAATGCTCAATGGGTAGGTGTAAGCCATTTGCACCGACCAGTGATCCATAACTGGTTCAACAAAGGCCATGGTTTGTGCTATCCTGCCTGTGGGAAGCGCAACTAAAAGATCCCTTGCTGCCTGTCGTAAAAGAGTAGCCTATGTGGCGACAGCGGGTTTCCTCTAAAAACAGTGTCAGAATGAACATATGTTTGACGTCCAATAGCCGATGATAAGATAAAAAATCAATGTGATCTAGTGGCGTCGTTAAATAAAACAAACTTTACTTTACTTTTAATCAAAATATCTTAAGATAAAATCTGGACTAATACATACTAGTATATTGGGGGCGGGACGTAGCCCATTGGGCTATTTCTCGACTATTGGGCGCCACGACTGGTATATCAAAGGCTGTGGTACGTGCTATCCTGACTGTGGGATGCTACTAATGGAAAAATGTAGCGGGTTTCCTTTCTGAGACTATATGCAATAATGACCAAATGTTTTACATCCAATAGCCGATGATTAATAAATCAATGGGCTCTAGTGGTGTCGTTAAACAAAACCAAACATTTCAAACAATACATATTTAATACATATATTAGGACGTCCAGAAACACAATAATAAGTAGCGTATCCAATGTAATTAAAAAGTGATATATCTTTTTTTTCGGAACACAAACTTCCAGAATCGGATAACTTTGCAAATTGATGGTAGATTCGTAATCACCGTGTTTGTTATGAGATTTTGTCGCATTGGCCCGCTCGGACGTGTATGCAAAGTATCATGGCCAGTTATTAATAATTACCATTTGTTGAAAATATATAGAGAATGGTACATAAGTGGCCGTTAGATACCATTTATCTCACAACGAGTTGTTTTAAAATGTATCTAACGAGCGAAAGCGAGTTTCATACGTTTTTAAACAACGAGATGTGAGATAAATTGTATCTAACGGACACGAATGCATTATACTATTTCTTACATATCCTCAAAAACCTGGTTTTAAGAAATTTTATCATCATTTTCGACTAAAAGTTATTTACAGCCGTTGCTCTTGTAACTAATTTACGCGTCACAGACCCATGATTGTCAGGTTAACTATACGTCACAATGTAATCGATTTCCATCGTGTAATTTTCATTGGATGAATGACAGTGGTGACCTGGTCATCACCCAGGAGCAGCCAGTCGTATGTCTTGAAATTGTTAACACACGTACGTGTGTAAACAACCATGTGTTGTCAAAAATAACTGTGACGGAACATGCTCTTATCTTTTCGCCTGTAGCGATGTTAATTGTTTTAGAGGGCTGTGTGCAGCTTGGTTACGTAATACCCCCGCGCGACGGTGGTAGGCCTGCGTCCCAATACACACCCAGACCAGGTGTGGAGGCCATGTGGAGAGTGGTTACGTAATACCTCCACGCAACCATGGTATCTCTAGCGAACTAGGCGTCGATCAGTCTAGGCTTGTAAGAAAATATACCGTCTTGGTCGCTGTGGAAAAATACACATCATAAGATTCGGTCCCGCGGACTGTCTCCGGACCAGTCTGGGATTTTATAATAAATAGATAGGATTTTAGATATATGAGGGAGAAACATTGGAAGTATCCAGGGGAACGGACGTGGTCCAACTGAACGACTTATATTAGTTCAGACCGGACTTGGTAAATATATATTTCTGCTCTGTTGTATAACCTTGATGTGATTGATGTGACTTTAAATATTTTAATACTGTATTATACCAATATTCTTTAGACAGTGTCTCCGGTAATCTGACGAAGTAAATTGTAGGCTTCACTGTTCTAATATATTTATACGAGTATTTGGTAAGATAAAGCTTAGCCGGTCATCCTAGAGGACCTAGGTAAACTGTAAGTTATTGTCTTTATTGTGATATGTACCAGTATTAATTCTGTATTACAAGGTTACTGAATGAGTATTTAAGGGTTAATTAAAAATTAACCAGTTAGGAATAGAGTTGTAATTCCTTTATTAATTAAGTTCCCCTGGCAGCGTTTCTCAATTATCACACGTGTGTGTGTTGTATCACGGTGAAGTGATTAGAATATTGTGTAAACTAGACACCTAGTGATTAACTAATTAAGTGATTAGCTCTGGGTTGTTATTATATTGTTGTTGTTAATTAACTACTGCGGCAAGTACATTTGTCAGCGTTAGAGTTAATACAGATTCCAAAGTGTATTGTGTTTTGTTGTATTTTCTAGTGAACTAAACGTGCTACATATATATATTATATAAGATCTTATCTCTGATCACTCCTAGAGCCGGTGTAAAAGGAACGCAGGTCCGTAGGAACCGAGGTCCGTAGGACCGAGGTACCAAGGAACAGTAGTCCTATCGGACCTCCATAGCTTAGGAACCATAGTCCTACCCGGACTTTCATTCCTGGTTTATTTTTAAGTTGTTTTTATCCTAGGACTTGTATTCCTACCGGACTTAAATTCCTTCTACAGCAGTGACAGAAATACTAGTCCGGCAAATTAGATGTCCGTTTATTATACTCTGCAAAGGTTTTGGCAGCTTTCCCTGGTAGTGTGATGGATAAGTGTACGAGTCTCTTAAGATTATTGTGGGTTCAAATCTCCATGTCAAAAAATATTTTTAAGTTTGAGTATCAACTTAATTCTTTTTTTACGTCATAGACTTGTGGATCAGACACGTGAGTGAATTTTTGTAATCGTCTTACATTTTTGTTACAATATTGAAGTAGGACGAATATCTTGCTTTTTTCAAAAGTATATAAAGCAACTACAGATATAAAGTAGGCTATATGTCCATGTGTTCAACACGAAGAAATATACCCCCCCCCCCCCTTTCAATATGTAGCCCAAAATTGTTTTAAAAATATATATATGAAAACTGGTAACTCTCCAAAAAAAACTAACATTTGGTGAACAACAAAAGACAATTTCTATATGCACCAGCATAATGTTTAATAATATGTTTTGTAAGTTTATATTTTGACGGTAAGTCACAATCTGATTAATTGTGATTTTCTAATCTTTGTCCGATCGGACTTCCATTCCTCGGAATCCTAGTCTGTGGGACCTGTATTCCTAGGAATTTAAGTCTGTCGGACGTGCATTTCGAGGAATGTAAGTCCGTGGGACTTTTATTCCAGGTACTCCTAGTCCACAGGACTTTCAATCCTAGTATTCCTAGTCCTCTGGAATTTATTTCTTTATTTATAACTAGTACTATAATGATCAGTTACTACAACAGGAATAAGTTTGACTTTTATTGATGAACAATTAAAAATAGCATCAAAACACTTGAAATTAATTATGACTGACTGCCTTATGGCAGTTTCGACCATAAAAAGCATAAGATATTAGTTGGGGAAAGGGTCTCTGTATAATTATACCTGGCCGTTAGGAACATCATAAGCGTTCGAGACTGGGTGGAGGTGAGAGTCGGGTGAGGGTAGGGTGGGGGTGGGGGTGGTGGGCGAGCAATGGCATCGTTCGGGCAAAATGAGCTGGCCTAAAATCTTCACCATGCAATTCCATAATTTTACTCACAATATTAGTTGTAATCCATGTAAAAATGCAGACTGATTTGTTTTGAATCCTATTTAGCATCTTGGTAGTAATGCGAATATAAATATACGTTGTGTTCCAGATTCGGACATTTTCGTTTCATTCGAGCAATAATGATCAGCATGCCTCCCCCACCCCTTCTCCCAAAAAGGGAGTCTGAATGCCTGTTGCGACCAAAACGGTCAGGTGTAAAAGTGTCATGTGTAGTTAGTCTGTTTAAAAGGATCTTTGTAAATTGTTTGTGCATATTATTGACAGTATGATAATTGTTCAGGGATTACTGTTTTGTTTTAGTCGGAGTAGTAGCCCATTGAGCTGCTAAAACCCACTCTTAGTCATTGATATTTCTATTAATTGATAAACATTAATGAAAACCATTTAACATGTGTGTTTATCGATGGTATGGTTTGTTGGGACTAAGATATCATAGAGGCTAGAGTCTGATATGTCATATGTTAGACCAAATTAATTTTTAAAATGAGCAAACTTGACAAAGCAGGCACATGTTCAGTAAGCTATGCAGGGGAGAGGTCAATAAATTTGCTTTGAAGAGGGGTGTTTAGAACACGCCACCCCACCCCACCCCACACCCTATGTACACGCGCCTGCAACATTATTGACAGAAAGGCACAAACTTAAAATTATATAATAAAAAGATAATGTATGTAACGCAAATATCACATTTTTATAGTTAAATTATTATTAATATTAATATTATTATTATTATTATTATTATTATTATTATTATTATCATTATCATTATCATTATCAAATACCAATACATGTATATAATGCCTAACAGATAATTGTGTTGGTATATCATATGGGCAAGTTATACTTATTTGCGAGTACTAATATGCTTCGAATTATGGTAAATGTTTTTGAGTTACTTTTAAATGTTTAAACATTTATTAGTTGGAACAATACGCAATGAATAAAGACCTTGGTTCTGCTCATGTAATAAGGTCAACAAAATGTGTACAAACAAATATTGGAATAAATAAAAAATATTTAAATAAAGAGAGGCGCTAGTATCCTAAGTTAATTAAATAAACCCAAAAGGAAACTGTTTTTCGTTTTGTTTACATTTATAATTTAATTTTTATGTGTACGACCGGACTTAAATTTTGATTGTCCAGGAATGCAAGTCCGGCCCGGACTTGATATCCTGGCAGTCAGACCAGTATTCCTAAGGAACATAAGTCCTAGGACTTGCATTCCTAGGTATATTAGACCTAGGACCTGCATTCCTAGGAGACTAAGTCCGGGCAGACCACTGTTCCTACGGACTTGCATTCCGTTTACACCGGGCCACTCGGGTAGTAGCCTGCCCGATACAGAGAGATCTAATAGATATACAGTTAGGAGACATATTTGGATAATCGTGTTTTATTCAGTTACGGGTATTATAGGATTCCCGTGACAATAACGTATGATGTTCTAACCAACGGGTGTGTAAGAAATATCAGTAACAAACAACACAGTTCTTAGATTATTTAGATCTCTTAAAATGTTTACTACCTTTATTTTTTACTTTGTTAGATATATGATGATTTAGAAGTCGAGGAAGCAGCAATGAACCAGGTAAAATTTTATATTTATTGTCCAGCCGTGTAGATAGCCTGTCCTAATTAACTGTGACTGTATACACGGCCGCTGTGTTAATAGCCATTTCTGTCTTCATTTATAGTTATTTTCTTGCTTATAATCCAATTAAGGTTCAAGCACGCTGCCCTTGGCACACACACACACACACACACACACACACACACACACACACACACACACACACACACACACACACACCTCAGATGTCTGGACTGCCTGTCCAGGACAGAGTGTTAGTGGCTAGTGAGAGAAAAGTCGGTGTAGTGGCCTTACACCTACCCGTTGATTCGTTAAACTCGTTCTGGGTGGGAGCCGGTACTGGAAAGCGAACCCAGTACCTACCCGCCTTTAGTGCGATGGTTTAACCACTGCACCACTGAGGGCGGTACCTAAACAGTCATGGGATCCAAATTATGTGAAAAACATTCACTGACGTACCCAGAAGGCATGGGGGCCATGGTGTCTCTCCCCCTCCCCCAGTCACATCTTCTTTTCCCCCAGTACCATTTATATTTGCCTGTCCCCCCTTAACACTTGCCATAAAATATAAAATCCTTGCAAAAGGCTTAGATCTGAATGTGTTCTTTGCACCAAAAGCGCTGTTTGGTTGTTTGGTTCTGCCATCAGTTTATCACTTTGCTTTAATCGGTCATCATAACACGCCAATGCAAGTAGTGGCTGTAGGAATGATAAACACACATGTATATTGGACTCGTAATTGTGCACGTAATTATACTCGTCTCGTTATTGTTGCAAGTAGTGTTTGCATGATAAACATACACATATACACTGGACTCGTTATTGTTGCTAATTCGTATTCCTCGACACTTACAGGAGATTCCTGCCGATGTAGGTACGTCTATACCAGTGCCCACACAACGACGAGCCGTACCACCACTCCCCTCACAGGTGAGCATCGGGTACTTCAAAGCCATGAAACGTTTGTTTTGTTTAACAACACCACTAGAGCACATTGATTAATTAATCATCGGCTACTGGATGTCAAACATTTGGTAATTTTGACATATAGTCTTAGAGAGGAAGGAAGGAAATGTTTTATTCAACGACGCACTCAACACATTTTATTTACGGTTATATGGCGTCAGACATATGGTTAAGGACCACACAGATATTGAGAGGAAACTCGCTGTCGCCACTTCATAGGTTACTCTTTTTGATAAGCAGCAAGGGATATTTTATATACACCACCCCACAGAGAGGGTAGCACATACCACGGTCTTTGATATACCAGTCGCGGTACACTGACTGCAACAAGAAATAGAAAATAGCCCAATGTGCCCACCGACGGGGATTGATCCCAGACCGACCGCACATCAAGCGAGCGCTTTACCGCCGGGCTACGTCCCGCCCCAGTTGAAAACGATGATAGCAATGTATCCTGTTTTACTCAGAAGACATTCAGTCATGGGATCGATCCCTCTCAACAGACTCGGGTGTTTTCGTTCCATTCTGTTCTCCACGACTGGTATACCAAAAGGCCGTGGTAGGTACTGTTCTGTCTTCAGGAAAAATGCCCATAAAAAACCCCACTTGCTGCTTATTAGGTAGTAGTAGACTAAATGCGGGTTTCCTCTCTTTATTTCTCTCGACCAATTATCAAAAGAACCATATGTTAGACCCTCAAATAGTCGTAGTTTACAATGTGCCGAGGTGTCGTTAAACAAACTATTCCTTTCCTATGAATATACTTAAATTTAAGTTCAGAACTATTGCCTTGGCAACACGACTGATATGCGCGGGCTTATATGCCAAGGATATAGCTTAATAAGTCAGTGTAAGAGAAGAAATCAGCTGTTGCTGTAGCGACTGTACTTAGTGGCTGTGATATATCAGTTGTACAGCACCGAGAAGCAAGTTAATGGTTTCCACGAGTACTCGAGTACTCGGGAACGGACAGATTCTAGCAAGACTCGAGTCCGTTCACAGGAATCGAGTACCCATGCAAAGAAGAACACTCTCGTTTAATTATATTTCTTTTACATCATTTTGCCATATCGTCGGCGAAATGACAAAAGGTCGTAACTACGCTTTTGGCGAGAAATCACTTTTTGGAATTTCCAGAGTTAGAATGTTCATATTCTGCTTTTGTCAAAAGATCGTAACTATCGGCCTATTAGAAAGTGGTTGATTGTGACATGACAAATAGTCGTATTATAACTGGTCCAAGGAACAAAATGACAAAACGTCGTATCTACAAAGCGGGAAGCTAGAATGTGGACATGACGCTCAGCATTGCATTATGTTCACACATTACATGGATTATATGTAAATAAAACCAGTTATTATATATGTATGTGTATTTAATCCATGTATAGATTTTGCCTCATTCCTTCAACCTGTGTTAAATTCTAGATCAAAATGTCGTAACTGACATTTTCAACGACATTTCAGGTGTAAAATGTCGTAAGTACATTTGTAGACCTGACACATAGGGTAAAACGTCCTAATTTCGGACGTAGCCGTAACTATGGTACACCCACTATTAAGTAGTTATCACTATTAACTGTTAATATGTTCGCATAACAACGACTATAACAAAATAACGTATTTTTCGAAAAATATTCAGTTTTTTTTTGCTCTCCTGTAAAATTTTGAAAAGTTAGTTACGAAGTTTTGTCATTTTGCCGACGATATGCTTGCCGCCGGTTACATTACAGAGCTATGAGTATGGAGTTAAGATATTTAATACTATTTCACTTTATTCCTTAGTCTCACCATCATGTAGTGGAAGTGTCGGGTGTTCGCGTCCGGGTCGAGTTTGACCCTCAAGTACTCGAGCCCAATATTTTGAACTCGTGAAGGCCCCACCACCGCCAACAGTTTATATCCTCTCAGTCAGAAACTCTACACGTGTTTAGAAACCAAGATTAAAGATGACTACCAAGTTTTTCGTTATTGTTTGAAAGAAAGAAATGTTTTATTTAACGACGCACTCAACACATTTTATTTACGGTTATATGGCGTCAGACATATGGTTAAGGACCACACAGATTTTGAGAGGAAACCCGCTGTCGCCACTACATGGGCTACTCTTTCCGATTAGCAGCAAGGGATCTTTTATTTGCGCTTCTCACAGGCAGGATAGCACAAACCATGGCCTTTGTTGAACCAGTTATGGATCACTGGTCGGTGCAAGTGGTTTACACCTACCCATTGAGCCTTGCGGAGCACTCACTCAGGGTTTAGAGTCGGTATCTAGGTTAAAAATCCCATGCCTCGACTGGGATCCGAACCCAGTACCTACCAGCCTGTAGACCGATGGCCTAACCACGACGCCACCAAGGCCGGTCTCGTTATTATTTGGTCACTTGTTTCCTTGATAGTACTGAAATAAAACCCAACACAAAACAAGCATCAGCCGAGGGCCAATGTTGCTGTCTGATGACCTATAATTCGTCCCACAGAAATTATGCATTAGGTTTAGAGGTGGCTTTTTTGATAATAGGTTTACAACAGTCGAAATAATATTTTTGGACTGACGGCTGATTGCAATGAGGGCGGTAACGATAATAATAATGGAATTTAATCACTGCATTTTGTAACAGCACACACGTAAGATTTACATTTTAACAATAGCAAATTTAGAGTACAATTTAGGCAGAAATGAAAGTTTCCGAGTAGGCCGAGTGTCCTTTCCGCGGAGACCCATTAAAAAAATAAACTGTAAGTAAAATTTTCGTATATGCCCACTAGTCCATACATAATTTAGTCATATTTGCACGCTATGACGCGTATGGCGTCAGTGGCGTAGCGTGGGTTGCCAACGTCAGGGGAAAGGCCAGTATTGCGCCCCCTAACCAGTGGACTGTTAGCACTCCCCTAGTCCCTTCCACCTGTCCAGAATTTTGCGCCCGTGGCAACCGCCCTGGTGGCCCCGCCCACACTACACCAATTGCAGCGTACTACGGCTAGTTGATTATTAATTACTATTGCCAACGTTGTTTTGTTGTATATCGGTAACAAACAACACATCCCTGAGATATTTTACTTGATGTTCTATCTTTGTCAGGAATATGATGATTTCCCGGTTGAAGACACAGGACATTACGAGGTAATACTAGTATTTTATACTTATTGCTTAGTAAATATATTTTGTATATACATCTGTATGTATGTATGTATGTATGTATGAATGTATGTATGAATGTATGTATGTATGAATGTATATATGTATGTATTGATGTATGAATATCTATATATTGTATGTATGTATCTGTCTGTCTATCTCTCTGTCTGTCTGTCTGTTTATCTATCTATCTATATATCTATTTATATATCCCTCTATCCATCTATTCATCCATCCATCCATCAACCCATACTTCCATCCATCCATCCATCTATTTATCTATCTATCTATCCCAACACAACACTGAGGATGGTTGTCACATTTTTCATTAGTATTATTAACTTTTTTCTTTGTAGCAGTTAAAATATTGTTTGACGTCGCCCCCCCCCCCCCCCCCAAAAAAAAAAAAAAAAAAAAAAAAAAAAAGAAAGAAGAAAACACCCCCCCAAATCAACAACAACAACATCAGCAGCAGCAACAACAACCCCAAAAACCAAAAACAAAAAAACAAAAAAACCCCAAAACAAAACAAAACAACAACAAACAGCAAAATAAAACAACCATCAGGGGTGAATTTCGAAAGTTGTGCAAAACTATCTTTTAAATACATGATGGTGTAACGTATGATAAACGTTTACGGCATGCGCCATCGGTAAATACATTTTTGTTGGAAATGGAAAAATGTGTTGTCATAATTGAAGAACCTAATAATTGTGGCATAGCTGCAATACAAGTATGTTATTTATCTAATGATCTTCATCTTACTTTTTAAGCAGGATGGAATATATGCGAATGACGGTGGCCATGGATACGTTGATGAGGTATAGCCTAACCTTTATTAAAGGACCTTCTTACATGTCAGTAATCTGATAAATATTTTTGTAAAATACTTAAATATCTTTGCTTGAAATATCATTATTGTCACGGGGATTCTATAATACCCGTAACTGAATAAAACACGATTGTCCAAATATCTCTCCTAACTGTATATCTATTAGATCTCTCTGTAACAGGCGGTTAAACCCTAGTATGGCTCGTCTAGGTATGATCAGATATACGATCTTATATATAGTATATATTATTATAGCACGTTTAGTTCACTAGAAAACACAACAAAAACACAATACACTTTGGAATCTGTATTAACCTACGCTGACAAATATACTGCCGCCGTAGTTAATTAATAACAACAATAATAACAACCCAGAACTGATCACTTAATTAGTTAATCTCTAGGTGTCTAGTTTACACAATATGCTAATCACTTCACCGTGACACAACACCCGCACGTGTGATAAATTGAGAAACGCTTCTAGGGGAACTTAATTAATAAAGGAATTACAACACTATTCCTAACTGGTTAATTTTTAATTAACCCTAACTACTCATTCAATAACCTTGTAATACAGACTTAATACTGGTACCTATCACAATAAAGACAATAACCTACAGTTTACCTAGGTCTTCTAGGATGACTGGCTAAGCTTTATATTACCAAATACTCGTATAATGTTAGAACAAAAAGTCTACGATTTACTTCGTCAGATGACCGAAGACACTGTCTAAAGAATATTGATATAATACAGTATTAAAATATTTAAAGTCACATCAATCACATCAAGGTTATACAACAGAGCAGAAATAATATATTTACCAAAGTCCAAATTGACAACGTTCCCGGGAAGCCTTCCTTTTTGGTTCTCTGAGATATCTCTAAACCCTAGCTATTTATTATAAAACAGAATATCGCCTGGGGGTACAAGGCGGTCCTCCCCCTATCATCTGATATTCCACCTCTCCCAGAGTCGGTATATTTCTCTCTGATCGTCAGTCTGGCTGTCGCCAATCCGCGACCAAACCCCTGGCCATAAACAGCACTACCGGAGATATTACGTAACTACTAGCCACATGGCCTCCACACCTGCTCTGGGTGTGTATTAGAATGCCCGATCGCGCGAAGGCATTACGTAACAAATTGCCCATTTGGGCTAAGTGCAATTTGGAACTGCACACGGCCTTCTAAAACAATTAATATCGCCACAGGCGAAAACAAAAGTTAAGAGCATGTACCGTCACAATTATAAAGACAGCCGTGTATATATATATCCAGACGTCGTTTTGCATACGGAAGCTACAAACAAAGGTTTCTGTAGCATGTACTGGTGTGCTATAAAAGTAGCAGTCATGTTACAGTCGTACCCCCGCCTGCTACCGACCTTGGTCGGGCTGCTGGTGCTCCCTTGCACCTGCCAGTGCAGGCGGTCCCTCCCCCCCCCCCCCACACCTTTCCTGTCCTGGACGGGGGAGCCGGCCGAGGCCGGTTCTCGCGCCCAAGACAGGCATGCGCTACAACAGCTTGTTCTGAATGTGCACGTAACGCCCTATGACCTGATCTGACCTACAGTCGTGGTTGAAACCATATATATCGTGGTCAAGACCACCTCTCGTCTGTAGACAGAGGGACTGACAGTGTGTTATGGCTTCACAACTTTACATTCATTCATTCATTCATTAGAGGCGAGACGTAGCCCAGTGGTACAGCGCTCGCTCGATGCGCTGTCGGTGTGGGATCGATCCCCGTCGGTGGGCCCATTGGGCTATTTCTTGTTCCAGCCAGTGCATCACGACTGGTATATCAAAGGCCGTGGTATGTACTACCCTGTCTGTGGGATGGTGCATATAAAAGATCCCTTGCTGTTAATTGAAAAAAGTAGCCCATGAAGTGGCGACAGCGGGTTTCCTCTCTCAATATCTGTGTGGTCCTTAACCAAATGTCTGACGCCATATAACCGTAAATAAAATGTGTTGTGTGCGTCGTTAAATAAAACATTTCCTTCCTTCCTTCCAATTAAGGTTCAAGCACGCTGTCCCAGAGACATACTTCAACTAGGTGAACTGTCTGTCTAGTACAATGTTTTAGTGGTTAGTTAAAGAGGAATCGACGCAGTAGCCTTACACTTACCTACCCACTGAATCGTTAAAACTCACTCTAGATGGGTGCCGCTACCGAGAGGCGAACCCAGTACCTACCAAGCCTTAAGCCACTATTCCAACGAGATCGGTGCACCTTTACAACTCTATCATAGCTTTTTGTAAATTCACTCTGGTGCAGATATACGCTACTGAATAATGCTTTTGACACATTCGTATTTTTTCAGATTTAAATTTTAAATTTTTGTTTTGGTATATTACCTCCTTTAAACGTGTAAAAGGCGGCCTGGTAAGACAGGAGACTACTTAACACATGTCGATGTCTACTATATTAGATAATTTGGAAATACAGTAAGCTGGCCTCTTTAGAAAGGTGGCCGCTTAATAGAGGTGGCAGTATTTTACGTTTTAGTGCAGTTGCATTGGACTCGTCTTTCGTTTTTCACTTAATATAATTATTCTTTCCAAGTTACTGTTGTCTGTAAGTGTATTTTGATATCCTGTTGGCTTTAATCTCTCTCTCTCTCCACTCTCTCCCTCTCTCTCTCTCTCTCTCTCTCTCTCTCTCTCTCTCTCTCTCTCTCTCTCTCTCTCTCTCACACACACACACACATGTTGAAATAATCATGTTAGACATTAAATAATCATGTTTTAAAATTTTGTGATGTGACCTTTTAAAACATTCCTTTTCTTTCTAGTGGCATGGCTACAATACAGGTCAGTTATACTGAACAGGAAAAGTAACGCAAACACTAATTTAGTTTCCTTTAATGTTATTTGAAATTATTCAGTTTAAATCCCACCAGTTTTTGTCTCTTATGAAGAACTTAGGTTAATTTTGACAGTCTTGAAAATATCATATATTAATATAATCGCGTTTCTTTTGTTATTCAGTATATTTAACCAGTAAATCTTTTTTTCCTTTCTTCAAACACAGAATGGAATTTACGTGAATGGTGGCGACATTGAAGAACCAAAGAAGGTATAGTGTAATTTGCCACCGAAGAATGTGAATGGTGGCTTATGCATCTCAATTAGAGTCCATTTCCAGATTCGACTTTTAAACGGACATACCCTAGTTTTTAAACACTAAGGCATATTTTTGATTATTAGAGCCGTTTTAATAACTGAAGTCATACTTTACTTAGATTTTATGGTTTAGATTATCAATTTCCATACATTCGAAGTGTTGTTTTTTGGTCATCCTGGTGTTTTTAATGTCACAAAATGCATTTCTCATTTTTTTTTAAAACGCACGTGCGTCTGAGAAGTAACAGTTATGGAGTCGAGTGTTAGTCTATTTTTAGAGGGTATTTCACCATTTCAAAGTCACAGACTCATGTTTCACTCAGTTGTAACTTTATCCGAATATTGTACAGGTTTGTAGATTAACTAAACTTAGTGTTAATTTTCACGGGTTGAAACTAGGGTATGTCCCTTTACTCCCCCCCCCCCCCCCAGCTATTCGAATATTCGAATATGCGACTGAATATTCGGACTGAACAACTAAAATTACTATATCTACGTCAATAATACGTGGATCGCTGACGCGTAAAGAAAGATACAAAATTAAGCTTGTTCAAAGAGAGAATGATTATACTGACCACTTGGTGAAACATTTAAGATTGTTTTTACAAAAATAAATACATTTTCGACTTCATATCTCTCATTAGCTTCTTTTTGGAAATTGATAATATTACCTGGATGTCATCAAAAAAACAAAAAAAAAAAAAAAAAAAAAAAAATGGGGATAGGGTTACATCTAGTAATAATATAGTTTGACCCATTTCTGATAGAACAAAGTTTTCATTGAACGCCAGAGTAATCTCGAGAAATATTTGTCTCTATTTTATTTAGTCTTGTTTTCCTAAGGTAAGCCTTAAGAGTGTTAATAACTCCCTGATATTCTAAGGAAAAAAAACGACATTTAATTATTTTAATTCATACAAGTTATTAAATGCTGTTAAAGTTTAAATGTTGCCATATTCTTTAACGAGATCACAGATATGAGAAATACCCTTGTTCAGTATATGTTTTTTTTTTTTTCAAAAACAGAATGGCTCTTACGAGGCTGACGATGACCAAGAAGAACTAAAGAAGGTATAGTCTCACCTTCGTTAAGTAACCACCGAACAAAGTGTGAAAGGTGGCCTCACAAGACAGGTGGCTGCATTAGATCATTGGGGAGTGTAGTAAGCCCATCTATTAAGGTAGCATTATACCAAATAACATCCGGCTGGATCAAAGTTCATTTCATACTGCACTTAGAAAAAGAGTAAAGTTTGTTTTATTTAACGACGCCTCTAGAGCACATTGATTTTTATCTTATCATCGGCTATTGGAAATCAAACATATGGTCATTCTGACAAATTTCTTTAGAGGAAACCCGCTGCCGCCACATAGGCTACTCTTTCCGATAAGAAGCAAATGGTCTTTTATATGCACTTTCCCACAAACAGGACAGCACATACCACGGCCTTTGATGAACCAGTTGTGGACCACTGGTTGGAACGGAAAATACTGCACTTAAAAATCACCAGTGTGTTTGTTGTAAAACAATTATTTTATCTTGACACATGTAGCACAGTGGTAAAGCGCTCGCCCGATGCGCGGGTCGGTCTAGGATCGAACCCCGTCAGTATATCCATTTGTCTATAAAATGCTGTGGTATGTGCTATCCTGTCTGTGGGATGATGCATATGAAAGATCCCTCGCTGCTAATCGAAAATAGCAGCCCATGGTATAGTAGCGGGGTGGGTTTACTCTCTCATTAATCGGCGTGTCTGACACCATATAGCTGTAATTACAATGTGTAATAGCAAAATAATGATTTTATTCATTGCATTGCGATTCTAACATTTTGGAAATTTAATTATTGAATTATTTATTATTTAAAATAAATGTATTGGTAACAAGTTTGGATTTAGCATAATTCTGTAAATACATAAAGAGCAAATAATCTAATTTAATTTTCTGTGTATACTTTACAAACATAACTGTTTCAGATAGGATTTTCCAACATGATGATGATGATGATGATGATAATAATGACATATTGTGCATGCTTTACTTGTTCGAAATGCATGCATGCATACATACATACATACATACAGACAGACACACAGACAGATACACACATACATGCATGTATACACACATACATATAGATATTCATACATCAATACATACATACATAACATACTTACAAACATACATACAATGTATATGCATGCATATTTTTTCTTTTTTATATTCATTTCATTTACTTTGATAGACATATGATTACTGTGAGATTCCAGAGGAATTATCAAAGCTACACGTTGAGAAGGTAAATATTCATTATTACTTTAGCGTTTCTTTCTTATATGACATCTCTCTGTCTACGCAGCAGATTAAAAAAAAGTTAATGTGTATCCAAATAATTTCGAATCAGCATATTTATTTATCTATCGACCTACATGTACCTATCTATCTATCTTCCTATCTATCCATCCATCCATCCATCAATCCATCCATCCATCCATCCATCCATCCATCTTTCTTCCTATCTACCCACCTATATATCTTCCTATCTATCTATATATCTATCTATCTATCTATCTATCTATCTATCTATCTATCTATCTATCTATCTATCTATCCATCCATCCTTCCATCCATCCTTTCATCCATCCATCCATCCATCCATCCATCCATCCATCCATCTATCCATCTATCTATCTCTCTATCTGTCTATCTATCTTCATATATATCTATTTACCCACCTATATATCTATCTATCCATCCATCCATCCATCCATCCATCCATCCATCCATCTATCTCTCTATCTGTCTATCTATCTATCTATCTATCTATCTATCTATCTATCTATCTATCTATATATATATATATATATATATATATATATATATATACATACATACATACATACATACATACATACATAGATATATATAATATATATATATATATATATATATATATATATATACGTGTGTATAAATATATATATATATATATATATATATATATATATATATATATATATATATATATATATATATATATATATGCACTGAACACCCCCAAAACCCAGCATATATAATATTCAACAGTAACATTAAATATTGTTTTATAAGAATGGATTGAGACGTGTTGAGATTCAGCAGCATTACAGATTGATATACTGTTTATCATGTCATACAATTGATTGTTTGTAATCAAATAAACCTATTATAATTACAAACTAACCATAACTGTGATTGGCATTTCTTTTAGGGTTCAGTATATTACTGATTCATTTGCCCTTCCATGTACATGTATACACCGACCCACCAATCCGTTTTTTCCTACAGTCCGTTTGCGTAAAAAAAAAGAATTGATGAATTGGCATATAACTATAATGAATACAGCCATTGCTCCACAACTGGTGTAACAAAGGCCGTGATATGTACTATCCTGTCTGTGCGATGGTGCTACTAATAAAAAAGAGTAGCCCATGAAGTGGCGACAGCGGGTTTCCTCTCTCAATATCTGTGTGGTCGTAACCATAATGTCCGACGCCATATAACCGTAAATAAAATGTGTTGAGTGCGTCGTAAAATAAAACATTTCCTTCTTTGTTTCCTATAATGAATAATGTTAAAACTTATATTAAATCATATTACTGAGTTTTAAACCCATACCAACACAAACAATAATTTTTATTACAAACATTTGTGTAAATAAAAACGTTTCTTAACAAACTGCCATCAAATTTTATTATAGATTAATCTAATTTTTAATACAGGGGTGAAGACAAAAGGCTAGAACAGGCTTACCTGCATTGCTATTGAAGTAATCGATAATACAGTACCGACCTCGGTCGTGTCGTGGTCAAGCACGTTACGAACGTGCGTGCTTTATGTTGGCTGTTCCATCAGTTGTCTTCACACCTGCATTGTAAAATAAGATTTAGCTTATGCAATTTGATGTTAAATTGCAAAGAAACTTTTGTATTTACACTGAATTTTGTTTTTCAAAAAATGTTATTAGAGTTGGTAGGGGTTTAAAACTCAGTACTATTTTTAATGTAAGTTTTAACATTATTCATTAAAGAGTTATATGCCAATTCATTGGTTCCTTTTTCACGCAAACTCAATATTCCATCCATCCATCGACGAATGTATTGAAATATACATTCATCTATGGATAGATGGAATTTTGATATATATATATATATATATATATATATATATATATATATATATATATCAGAGATGGGGCGATTACTTGACAAAAGTAATCGATTACGATTACGATTACTTTAGAATGTCACGATTACTATTACGATTACAAGATAATTGAAAGTAATCGATTACGATTGCGAATACATTGTCTAGTAAACATGATTACAATCATGATTACATTTCCACAAATCAACACAAATAATGAAATGATGTTACCACCATGAAGTTATGCATATACATACATACATATATATATATATATATATATATATATATATATATATATATATATATATACATACATACATACATACATACATACATACATACATACATACATACATACATACATATATATATATATACATACATACATACATACATACATATATATATATATTATAAACACGTTAATGTTCTTAACTCTGAAGTATGTTATTTTATAAAACGATTATATGTGCATTCAGGATACTTTGAACCATATGGGTAATAATTTGTTTCATACCCTGCTGGAAATTGAATATGTTTAGTGTTGTTCCTTTGCAGGGTGAGTGTGAACTGTCTATGGAGGTATGACGGGTGTGGTGAAATATATTATAACACCAGCTTGAATTCATTTCGCTTTAGTAGTAACGTAGAAGACCACAGTTATTTCTGAATTTTCATTTGAGATTTATGCACACCGGCCTCTGTCATCATAAATGCCCACCTATTTGTTAAAGCTGAACAAGTATACAGGTGTTTTTAGTCTCAAGGAAATTACAAATAGGGTCATAATTATAAACAAGACCCAGTTTAAATATTTTAAGTAATATATCCACACCTACGCGGGAGTTGGTGGATATGACATTTATATTTACGAAAACATTGGGTATTAAACCTTTTAAAGATCCTCATTTGAATACATGTTTAGCTATTACATTTTTCAGACAAAAAAAACCTCCCAGTTTTGTCACAAGTGAAACCAGGGTGCATGAATACAGAGCCTTATTACATTCAGACAGTTTGCACTGTAAAAAAAAAAATAATAATAAAAGAAATAACTCATTGGCTATAATTAAGCTTAAGAATTTATTTAATTTTCTTAATAATTGACTTTGAAACTTGGATCTATGCAGATATACAACAAGCGAACTATTTCCTTGACGGTATACACAAGGGAGCTAACTGTATACCACTAGCGACTACCGTAGTTAACTCGGATAGTAGTGTTATCATCTTGTGACACATACAAATACGTATTTAAAGAACCACAACTGATCCCTATTTTTATTGTAATGAATATTGCATTAGTATATATTAATATTGTAAAAAGGCTTTCTAAGTTAATTTATTCTGTTGTTGTTAAAGGTTCCCCAAGATAATTAATAATTTCACGCGATTGTAAATATTGAAAATATTGCCTATTTTAGAAAAAGATAACAAACGTACAGAATAGACCGTTAAGGTTATAATCATTACTCATAATAAGAAAAATGTGTGTTTAATGATTGTGGATCTTTAAATATCAGGAGCGTCGGGAGCAATTAAAAGTTGGTACGGCCATGAAAATAATGTATATGATGAGATATATACTATTCGTGCGCCATAGGAAGAGAAAAAACAACTTTCCTGCATCCAAAAGGTGGTACGGCCATGGCTGTTCCGATCGTACCGCTTCCGACGCCCCTGGCTATAACTCTACTACCGTCAGACCAGTAGTCGTTTGTGCCTTTAATCACTGAACACTGCAGGTTGAAACGTGTGGTACAGTGTGACTTTAAACGCACTGAGCACAGTATATCAACAACGTTTCACAATTGTAGTGAACTGTGGATTCATAATTGTATAGATATTATGACATCCACAAATTTGGATGTATTATTTAATGTATGTCTTTATCTTTATAATGTGCAAAAACTTAGAATTACTTAAATATTTAAATATATGCCTATAGTATGCTGTGCAATTGCAATTAAACACTACACATGCGCAAAAATGTTTAACAGTTTCTGGCTTTATTATGAGCCCATGGCCTTTATACCGAATAAATTGTTTTGTCTTGTCTTGTCTTGTCTTGTCTTGTCTTGTCTTGTCTAATTGTGATGAATTGTGGCTTGCCAATTTTTGTGCATTGGGTTTTGGTAACTGTAGTGAATTGTGGCTTTCTAATTTTAGTGAATATAGTCTGCATAACTGTAGTGAATTGTGGCTTTCTAATTTTAGTGAATATAGGCTGCATAACTGTAGTGAATTGTGGCTTTCTAATTTTAGTGAATATAGGCTGCATAACTGTAGTGAATTGTGGCTTTCTAATTTTAGTGAATATAGGCTGCATAACTGTAGTGAATTGTGGCTTTCTAATTTTAGTGAATATAGGCTGCATAACTGTAGTGAATTGTGGCTTTCTAATTTTAGTGAATATAGGCTGCATAACTGTAGTGAATTGTGGCTTTATAATTGCAGTTAATTATTGTGGCGTCAAAATGTTAGTAAATATTGGCTTCATACTTGTGGCGAAATGTCGACTCAAAATTGTGGTAAGTTTATAGTGGTAAGTGAGTATCGAGTAGTATTTTGTGACGTCAGAGTGACACACTGAGTCCATAGTATTTTTTATTAATTATTTTACGTAATTCAATAAAAAAAAATTACACGATCGTTTATAACCATTTTTCATCTGAGGGGATAGAAATAACAGTGGAATGTCATTTCATTTTTTTTCATTTGAACTTATTTTCGTGCTTATATCCAATTAAGGTTCAAGCACGCTGTCCTGGGCACACAGACACCTCAGCTATCTGTATCTGGGCTGTTTGTCCAGGACAGTGAGTTAGTTGTTAGTTGGTTAGTGAGAGAGAAGAGGGTGTAGTGGCCTTATACCTACCAACTAAGCCCTTACGAACTCACTCTGGGTTGGAGCCGGTACCGGGCTGCGAACCCTGTATCTACCAGCCTGTAGTCCGATGACTTAATCACTGCGTCACCGAGGCCGGTAAGGTGCCTGAGCCGCTGCCTTTTGTGTACATTTTTAAGAGTAAACACAAACTTGTAAATTGACGAGATCACTGAGGGGCAAATGCTAAGTTTTAGTCCCAGTAAAATGAAAATAATGTTAACATTTTAAATTGAAATCTTCAATAAATAATCGATGAAAACCTTTTAAAATATTTTTAGGCAAACCATTGAAAACCCTTGACAACAACTCACGGACTGGTGGGGAAAACCAGTCTACAGAAAACAATGGAGTATCTACCCAACACATTAGTTTTCAAGAGGCCTACAAGAAGTTCGAAAGAGGTGGAAATGAAAATCCAGGTAGGACGCTATAATAGTATGAATGAATGAATGAATGAATGAATGAATGAATGAAATGTTTTATTTAATGACGCATTCAACACATTTTATTTACGGTTATATGGCGTCGGTCATATGCTTAAGTACCACACAGATATTGAGAGAGGAAACCCGCTGTCGCCCACTTCATGGTCTACTCTTTTCGATTAGCAGCAAAAGATTTTTTAATATGCACCATCCCACAGACAGGATAGTACATACCACGGACTTTGTTACACCAGTTGTGGAGCACTGGCTGGAACGAGAAATAGCTCAATGGGCCCACCGACCGCGCATCAGGCGAGGACTGTACACAGAAGTGGTTATATACTCGGCGACCGTGTACATAGCCTTGGCTAATGATGGCTGGCTACCTACATGGGTGTCGTATTTTGGGGGAAATCCCAGCATAGGGCAGTCACACTCCATCTAAACTAACCCTGTGCATAGCACGGGTTACATCTAGTAATTTTATGTTGTAAATTGTTACATAGTTACAAATGATTGGAATATTGTGAAATTTATCTACAAACAAAATTAACTTCTATTAATTGGAAATGTTTTTCAGCCATGTCCAAGCCCACGGGCATCACTAAATCACCATACGTTCATTCCGTGAGTTCTACTAAAAATTACACACCCTCGGTTCCAGACTCGAGAAAACAGAGCATTACGTCAGCCAAGGTAACAATAAGATTGTCAAAGTAACTGATATACCCGTATAGTATGTGCATATACTTAATCAGTGAAACCACTGTAAACCGGATATTACATGTCCCCAAATAAGCATAGTGACGCACACTCCAGGCGCGTGTGCAGGAAATTATGCTGGGTACAAAAGGTCGGGGTGGGGGGAGGTCTAGACTGAGGGGAGCGAAATTTCTAAGGGATTCTGGTCATGACTGCGCCGGGAAATATATTTTAAGAAAAGACAAGAAAAAAATGTTTATATTGCTTCGAGCAGGGATGGTTTCGACATACATACATACATACACACACACACACACACACACACACACACACACACACACACACACACACACACACACACACACACACTAGTTAAAGAGCATCCTATTTTATGGATTCTTCGATAGCTCAGAACGCATCGTGATTAGTCTTGCAATTTGCCATAGGTTCGAGTCGCAGCAACGGCATGGGACAATTTGTGAGGCCAGAAAGGATTTAATTACCCCCTGTGCCAGTGCGTTAATATCTATGTATGTAACAGTCAATCTCGACATACATACAACATATAGATATCCATACATCAGTGCATACATACACACATACATACATACATACATACATACATACATACACACACACATACATTTTAAAACGAAATTCAGGTGTGGCACGAATTTAGTACCTACCAGTGGTGGTGGTGGTGGTGGTGGTGGTGGTGGTGGGTGGGGAGACCCACACTGTGTATGTATGTATGTATGTATGCTTTTATAAAATTTAATACAGTTTTAAAAAAACGTTTGACTGAGAGGGGGGACATGACCCTGGTGGTCTCCACCCACACATTCGCTACGCCACTTCTTGCCAATGAAACCACTGGTTGTTTGATTTGAGTTAAACAGTAAAAATGATTGTGTAAAACTATTTTAGGATATGCCTCTTCCACCTCTTCCTGGCGAACAAGACGACGATTTCGAAGTCACCTATGCTACATGTTCCTCAAATCAGGTACTTGTTTGTGTATAAAACAGTAAAGTAATATATGAACGCTTATGGTGGAAATGGTTTAAAATAAAAGGTTAAAGGAGTAGTGCAAGTTGCTTAATGACCACAAATGTTTGTTCATTTTAGGTCGGTGGGCCCACTGGGCTATTTCTCGTTCCAGCCAGTGCACCACGACTGGTATATCAAAGGCTGTAGTATGTGTTTATCCTGTCGGTAACAAATATTTTGTTGTTGTTTTGTTTACTTTTTTGTTAGCAATGATTTCCTTTAAATCAGTAAAAACATGTAAGTAATTGAAATAGGCTTAAATTAGCAAACGTTTAATTGAGTTTACCTTACTCTTGAATTATTTACAGGAACAGTTTCAGCTGTTATCTCAACCATGGTACCATGGCAGTGTTGACAGAAATGAGGCAGTTCGAAAAGTGAAGCAACTGAAGGAGGTACCTTATTTCTTATGTTTCTTAAAGGTACATTCCTGCGTCTGCTGCATTGTAAGATGTTTTAAAGGGACATTCCTGCGTTTGCTGCATTGTAAGATGTTTTAAAGGGACATTCCTGCGTTTGCTGCATTGTAAGATGTTTTAAAGGGACATTCCTGCGTTTGCTGCATTGTAAGATGTTTCCGACTAATAAACTATTTCTACGATTAAACTATACTGACACACAATGAAAACGCAAAACAGATATTTTTCAATATTTTGTTGTGATTAATGAAAAATATATTTATTGGACTTAAACTAACAATTTAATAGAGGAAGCCATTGATTGGTACTTTTGTCTAGGTTTTATTCCTGGCTTTGTTCTCGTTACACATACAATAGCAGAAACACACAAAATGGTGTGAAATGCATTCACTACATGCTCAATCATGCTGTATGCAATGCACGTGAAATGCCAGTATGTGGACACATAAAAATCACGTAACGGTGTCATATTCCTCGTCACATTAAGAATGCCACGACTCCGAGAAGAACAAAGGGAGCGAGCGTTGGGCATGGTTCAAGGGGGGACTTCCATCCATCAACTATTGGACGACTTGTTGAAATTCATCGTGTCCTTGATCGACCTCGATCTGGTCAACGTCCCGTTACAACCTCACGCCAAGATCGGTAGATTCGACGACACCACCTCCGTGACCGGTTCAGAACAGCGACGATGACAGCAAGCAACACGATAGGACGTCATGGAAAGCCTATCCATCCGATGACGGTTATCCGTCGACTCAGATGCAGACGCCCGTACGACGGTAACATAATGACACCGCGACATCGTGCTGCGAGACTACAGTTTGCTCTCCAGAATGGTAATTATCCACCAGCCTTTTACCGGAGCATTGTTTTCTCAAATGAGTCCCGTTTCTCTGTCTCCTTTGCCGATGGAAGAGCACGTGTGTACAGGAGACTCCATGAACGGTACGCTGACGGATGTGTGAGGGAACGTGATCGGTTTGGCGGTGGTTGTCTGATGGTATGGGGGGCAATCAACTGTGATTTCAGGAGTGATCTCATCATTGTCCAAGATACCCTTACAGCACAGCGTTATGTTGACGTTATTCTAAGACCAGTTCTCCAGCCATTTTTGCGCCGTCACCGAAGACCAGGAGGTCCCCTTCTGTTTCAACAAGACAATGCCCGTCCACATACTGCAAGAATTGCCAAGCATTCCGCAACAAGCCGGTATCACCGTTATGAACTGGCCCGCCGTTTTACCGGATTTGAACCCAATTGAACACATGTGGAATGAGTTAGGACGTCGTGTACGTCACCGCCAGCCACCACCGCGTAATGTCGCTGAGCTTGCACAGGCGTTGCAGGAGGAGTGGAGGAACATTCCTGTGGCTTATGTGAGATGTTTGTGCCAATCCTTTCCCCGTCGTCTTCACGCATGCTCACGGGCCAATGGTGGACACACCAGATACTGACCTTGATAGGGGGGGGGGGGGGTGAACTTTTCGATTACGAATGCAACTTGATTACTGATGATAACTGGCCATGTTTCCATGTGAATGTATCTCATGAATACCAGTCATTAATGTCATATTACATTATCCATCAATTCATTAATAGATTGTCGTTATTTGCAATGAAAAGTTGTTTTTGCGTTTTCACTGTGTGTCAGTATACATATTAAATATACTTTCTTGTTTAGAATATCAGTGTCTGTATATTCAATGTCTTTCTGGTCGTCTTAACATTTGTAAGAAGCCCAAACTGGATTTTGTCTTTAAATAATTTCGTACGTACGATAAAAACATATGTTAGGAAATAAAATGAAATTTAACCTAGTACAAATATTAGAACGATCAGAAATACGTTTAATATACAGCCACTAATATTTTATGCAGAAAAATATTTTTTAAAACTCTCTGTTAGTCGATAACATCAAACTCAGGAATGTCCCTTTAAGGACAGGTACGGCGGAAGCAAGTAAACACTGGGGGGGGGGGGGGGGGTGGCTGACTGAGATCGAAGGCGCAAAGCAAAGTTTCTAGGGGACTTCGGGGGTATGATCCCCCTTAAAATTTTCAAAACTAGAGGTCCTGAAATACAATTTCCTGCATTCTAACAAGTAAAAATTCATCTCTGCCTTAAGATGTACTACCAATAATATTTTTGATTCAGAAATATTGGGGAGGGGTGGATTCCTGTGTAAGGATGGCAGTAGACGATAAAAGATATAAACACAAATTACGTCATTCAAACTATACCCAGACATTTTAATATAAAACAACTCGTAAGATAAATGGAATCTAACGGCCACTCGTATATTATTCTCTATTTATCGATTGCAATCCGTTGCTACTTGCCATTCCCCGCAATGTGCACATTATATTATTTTATTTATAAATATGCATGTATGCCTACAAAATGTATATTTTGTTGGCAAAATAAAATGTATCTAATGTATGACATTTGTTTAAGAGCATGTTTTGATGGGCCATAAAGCAAGTCAGTTGTCCGTTAGCCCGAGTACTCTGACGGTAAGACAGCTAGACAGTTAACAATCTTTTACACTGTCCAAATGCCCGTCCAGCTCTCTTACTGCCAGAGTACTCGGGCAAGGCGTTCGTGTGAGCACCTAGTGTGTATTTTTTCAGGATGGATCATTTCTGGTTCGTGACAGCGCGACTTCTGCCGATCAGCCGTACACCCTGGTGTTGCTGTACAACAACGTCGTGAAGAACCTCAAAATACGATCGAGAAAAGACGGGAAAGTAACTCTCGGTGAAGAGCAACGAGATGAAGTTGTGAGTTGTCTCCCTTTGCCTTCATCATAAAGTTTATTAGGTTGAAGGGAAGTAAATCATAATACACTGTCCACCATATTAACATAAATATAAAACAGTGGAGAACAAGAATTTTCCGAGTGAATCACATACACTGGCGTAGGAAGCGAGATGGATGTGGGACGGGGGGGGGGGGGGGAGCATGTGGTCCCACTTTTCTTGATCCATTAACAGCAGCGATGGTTTATATATACATGTATGTATGTCGAGGTTGACTGTTACATACATAGATATTAACGCACTGGCGCAGGGGATAATTAAATCCTTTCTGGCCTCACAAATTGCCCCATGCCGTTGCTGGCACTCGAACCTGTGGCACAGAATCGCCCTCAAATTGCAAGATTAACCACGATGCGCTCTGTCTGTCTGTCTGTCTGTCTGTGTCTGTATGTATGTATGTATGTATATATGTATGTATGTATGTATGTATGTATATATGTATGTATATATAGTATCTATCTATCTATCTATCTATCTATATATCTATATGTGTTTGTGTGTGCGTATGTGCGTGTGTGTGTGTTTGTCTGTCTGTGTGTGTTTGTGTTTTTCTTGATCCAATGGCAGCAGCGACGGTTAATATACATGTATATATATATATATATATATATATATATATATATATATATATATATATATATGTATGTATGTATGTATGTATGTACGTACGTACGTACGTACGTGTGTGTGTGTGTGTGTATGTGCGTGCGTGTGTGTATGTATGTATGTGTGTATGTATGTGTGCCCCCCCCCCACTTTTTGGCACCTTCCTACGCCACTAACATACATACATTGCATACCTGTAAACTCTGACGCATTTGGCATGAATCTCACGCGTTTGTAGCAAAGATCACGCTCTCACGCAACGCTACTATAATCTCACGCGTTTGTAGCAAAGATCACGCTCTCACGCAACGCTACTATAATCTCACGGTGTTTTATACTCCATGAAGAAGAAGTTTGTTTTGTTTAACGACACCTCTAGAGCACATTGATTTATTCGTCATCGGCTATTGGATGTCAAACATATGGCCATTTTGACAGTCATAGAGATGAAAGCCACTACAGTTTCCATTAGTAGCAAAGTTTATATGCACCATCCCACAGTCAGGATAGCACATATCACAGCCTTTGATATAGCAGTTGTGGTGCACTGGCTAGAGCAAGAAATAGCCTAATAGATCCTAGACCGACCGCGCATCAAGCGAGCGTTTTAACACTAGGCTGCGTCCCGCCCCTTCACTACCGATGTCCGACTTATATGATTTAACATCAAACGTAATAAATAGTACCGGCCTCGGTGGCGTCGTGGTTAGGCCATCGGTCTACAGACTGGTAGATACTGGGTTCGGATCCCAGTGGAGGCATGGGATTTTTAATCCAGATTCCGACTCCAAACCCTGAGTGAGTGCTCCGCAAGGCTCAATGGTTAGGTGTAATCCACTTGCACCGACCAGTGATCCATAACTGGTTCAACAAAGGCCATGGTTTGTGCTATCCTGCCTGTGGGAAGCGCAAATAAAAGATCCCTTGCTGCTAATCGGAAAGAGTAGCCCATGTAGTGGCGACAGCGGGTTTTCTTTCAAAATCTGTGTGGTCCTTAACCATATGTCTGACGCCATATAACCGTAAATAAAATGTGTTGAGTGCGTCGTTAAATAAAACATTTCTTTCTTTTTCTTTTTAATAAATAGTAAAACTTGCACTTCCTCGATTTTTAAAATACTCCATTTTGGGCTTAAACAAACAAACAAAACCCCTGTTTTTACCCCTTTGAATCCCTTGACCTAATCAACAGCCTGCAACCCCTAAGCACCCCCCCCCCCCCCAACGGTTGGGTATAACTTTGATTAATTTATTAATTACTATTTGTCTTAAAGATAAATGATCATTCGGTGAATTGCTTGTTTTGATTTTCGTTTGATATGTTTTGTATATGTTGAAGACATGTTTTAAAAACAAAATTAAACATGAATTTCAGACTTTTAAAGATGTCGTTGAATTGGTAGAATACCATCAGAAGTTTGACATCATCCTTGTCCAAGAGAGAGGGATGGTAAAGCTGCAGAGAACACCACCGAAATCTTAACATTGCGAGGACTAACAACACGCATCTTGTGATCACACGATGTGGACAGCATTGCATTTCAATCAACTACTTTTGTTGTTTCGAGCATTGTTATGGGTTTTATGCTTTCTTGCGAAAGTTCAATATGCACCATCATATATTTATAACAGCTCTGAATAGTAGGGTATATAATAGTATTATGTGACATTGTTTATTTATGTAAATATTACATATATTCAGGAACGGATCAAAGGGGTGGGAGGGGTCACATGGGTCCCGTGATCCCCTTTGAAAGACATTAAGGGCCACAAGTCTGCTGTGACCACTATTTTTATATTGGCATAACATATTGTATTAACATAATTGCTGTACATTAGTCTAGCCTCAACAAACTGAACAAAATTAGGAATTACCTTTACCCTTACAATTATGCGTGTTGATGGTCTATTTTTTAATAGAGGTGGCACAAAACCCTTTGTGTTTTAACTAGAATTTAAAGATCCTTAGCACGTGGACGGATACGTTTTCACTTTTTGTGATTATATAATATAATTCTTTGACCAAAAATGGGGTGGGGGCGGGCCCCCGTCTGAATCCGCGCCTGGTAAAATAATACATTCCCGTCCAAGACACTGCACCATGACTGGCATATTTAATCTTCTGGTATGTGTTTTAAAGGGACATTCCTGAGTTTGCTGCACTTTTTAAGATGTTATTGATTAACAGAGACTTTTTAATGATTGTAATTACATATCAAATATATTTTTCTGCATAAAATATTAGTGACTGTATATTAAACGTTCTAATAGTTGTACTAGCTTAAATTTCATCTATTTCCTGAAATGTTGTTCTTTCGTACGTACGAAATTATTTGAAGACAAAAACCAGATCGGGCTTCTTACAAATATTAAGACGACTAGAAACACATTGAATATACAAACATTGATATTCTAAACAAGAAAATATATTTAATATGCAAGTTTAATCGTAGAAATATTTTATTAGTCGGAAACATCTTACTCAGGAATGTCCCTTTAAGACATATTCGAATTTTGTTTAATTGCACCCCCCCCCCCATCGCCCTTATTCCAGTAACTGAAGTTGGATGTGTGCGTGTGTATGTGCGTGTGTTTATCTTTGCGAGGGTCTGTATCATATGTGTATATGTATGTATATGTGCGTGTGTGTGTCTATGTATGTGTGTGTGCGCGTGTGTGGCATGCTCACGTGTATAAAACATAACAGTGATATAAATATGTTCAACAATAATTTACCTGAATATTGTTCATTAAATGACAGAATAACTAAAAATGAGTAAGGGGCGAAAATTTTATGGGGGTGATTCTATTTCGTGGGTCGGGGCGATTCTATTTCAAGGGGGGAGGTTTTATTTCGAAATAGATTCGCCGGGGGGGGGGGGGCGAAAATGTTACGGGGGCGATTCTATTTCGTGACACCGGCAACGTAACCATAAAACCGTCATATTTCTTTGTCGTGATGTCAACAATGCTATGACGTTTAATATTATTGTTGATGTCAAAGCAATCCTACGTACATTCTACTGAATATAGTTTAACTTGAGAAATGTACGAACAGAATCACTGATTGACATTTATAATAATATTTATTTTAAATATGTACATACATTATAAATGTAAAATGTGCGTGGATCTAACACCACCTAATAACAACTGTTGTGCTGTTCTGTTGCCATATTTTGAACAAGACTTGAGTGGATATAGCAAGAGGTAAGTCACTAAGTAACTGATTATTTGCTTGTTTGTTTGTTTGTTTATCTGGGTCTCGTTCCAGGAATCAATGTTAGCACTACTATTGTCGTAAATGCCTACCATTGCGACCATAATGTTGTCAGGGCCGTAGCTAGGATTTTTTTTTTTTGGGGGGGGGGGGGGGGGAACTGAGTAGTTAATAGTCTAAAACTTCTTAAACAGTCAAGAAGAAAATTTTCTTTAAGTTTCTATAATGCTAGCTACGGCCGTGGTTGTTCTACGGTCACCAGCCTGTTCCACGATGCGGCGCAAATTACGGTAAAAAAAATTGCAATTTGTAAGCCATTAATATAGATCTGCGTCAAATGGTAGTTCGATGATAATTTGATGATTTTCCAAGAAGGATAGGAACTCTGCGCAAAATATAATATAGTAATTATTTAAATATACACCTAATACCTTTTATGCAACTCGGGAGTTAGATTATAAAAAAAACACACAAAAAAACACAACAAAAAAACAAAACAAAAAAAACATGCTACGCCATATGACCTATATCAGTTTTATTTGACAAATATTTTTTTCTGTCATCACTGGCCATGGCCGCACCACTTTTTGTGTTTGTGGGGGTTATACTTCTTGTATCTATGAAAATGTCCTTCACAAGGACAGTCTGGCAATCTCAGCCGTACCACTATTTTACTCTGTGCCGCCCCTGCTGGGAATTGATTCAGTCAAATGACAAAGGAGGAACTAACTAAATGTTCCTATGACGTCACCATTGAGTGAGACGGACACCGGATATTAGTACTGTGATAACTATAATCGTGCTACATATCTAAATATTTTATTTAACGACGCACTCAACACATTTTATTTACGGTTATATGGCGTCGGCGCTGCTACATATCTTGACATCACGATTAAACTATGGTAATGAAATTGCTTTAACATATAACTTAAATTATAATTCATAATAAAGTAGACCTAAGACCCTCATTTAAGACTTATAACAAATACGCCAACAGTTAATTCTGAGTAATAAATTTAAACGTTCGAAACTGGTGTAGCAATTCGTCGTACAATCGTAATTTAAATGTTTAATGAAAAACAAAATGCGTTATTATGGGTAATGTATTTTGCAATCTTAAAGTTAATTGTAATTAAACGAACTTGAATAATAATAAATGACCCCCCAGCAGTAAGTCATGAATTAGAGACAAAACTTTAATTAAAAAAAAGATTTCTGCTTGTGCAAGCAAGATTTGTCGTTTCGACAGTGCCAATACCCGCCAGATCTTTAACCCTTTCAAACCTGCATCCAGACAACCTTGATAGAATGAACAGGGCAATGAGCAATGTTATAAATTGTAGAGTATGCTTGTTTCTTTTAAATTCAATAATTGAGGTGTCTGCTGCCCCCCCCCCCCAAAAAAAAAAAAACCCCCACCCCACCCCAAAACAAACAAACAAACAAAAAAAACCCCAAAAAACAAACATTACCTCACGATTAGGGAATTTATTCTTGTACAAGCAAACTGAAATTTTCATTTGTTTTTTTTGAAAAACGAATGTATACTTTTTCCTTATTTGCTTTTTATGTACATATATGTACATTGATTTTTAATGCATTAATACAAAACTATATCTTTTTTCTCATTTACTTGTTTATGTACATTGGTATTTCGTCTCTTATGCATTAATACAAAACTATATCTTTTTTCTTCATTTACTTGTTTATGTACATTGGTATTTAAAGAAACTTAGATATGTCTCTTATTTACTGTTATATGCATATGTATATACTTACTTTATGTAGGCATTATGTAATTATACATGTTCTTGCTTCTGATATTAAAGAAACTTAGATATGGATTCAGTGTTATGTAATTGGTCAATCACTTGTACACGTTTGTTTCCTGTAGCTCTATTCACAATTTCAGCGGTGTCTTATCCGATAGGTAACGCATTTTATTTAAGCAGTGAATTATCTGATATGTAATGTGTTTCATTTCAGCAGTGTTATTCGATAGGTAACGTGTTTCATTTCAGCAGTGTTATTCGATAGGTAACGTGTTTCATTTCAGCAGTGTTATTCGATAGGTAACGTGTTTCATTTCAGCAGTGTTATTCGATAGGTAACGTGTTTCATTTCAGTACTGAGTTATTCGATAAGTAACGTATTTCACTTTAGCAGTGTTATTCGATAGGTAACGTGTTTCATTTCAGTAGTGAGTTATTCAATAGGTAACGTATTTCACGTTAGCGGTGTTATTCAATAGGTAACGCATTTCATTTCAGCAGTGGGTTATTCGATAGGTAACGTGTTTCATTTCAGTACTGAGTTATTCGATAGGTAACGTATTTCACTTTAGCAGTGTTATTCGATAGGTAACGTGTTTCATTTCAGTAGTGGGCTATTCAATAGGTAACGTATTTCACGTTAGCGGTGTTATTCGATAGGTAACGCATTTCATTTCAGCAGTGGGTTATTTAATAGGTAACGTATTTAATTTTATCAGTGAGTTAGTCGGTAGGTAACGTATTTCATTCTGTTCAATATGAATGGAATGTTTTAACAGCAACTAACGACATATTTGGTGTCTAATCAGGCGCAGATTCAAGGAAGAGTACTGGAATACTCCCAGAACTTCGAAACGCCCCAAAAATCCAGTGTTAACAAATGAATATAAAGAGATGTTGGTTTTTTAAATGGGTAGATGCGATGTAATATCTTGGTTGACTAGATTATTCTATATAACAGTGCATTATCTAGTGTAGGCCTACATTTAAATGTTTTACGTGCTTTTTAAAAAAGAGAATACATACACCGAATAGAAGCAAGAGAAGTTTTATTTATAGCGCGCCAATGATTAGGTACAGAGGCGGATCGGGGGGGGGGGGGCCCTGGGGCCTGCCCCCTCCCCTTAAATTTTGCGACAGTTATAATTTTATTATATATTAATTTTCTTTTTTTTACGATCCCCTCCAAACATCCCCCAAGTTCCATTGGCATTCCTCCTCATGTCATTGCCCCCTCCCCCAAAATGTATTTTCTGGATCCGCTACTGATGTACAACTACAATCAGTAGTAAGAAAGAAAAAAAAAATTCACCAGACGTATACCGTCTCCAAAAGTCATGACAGACTGAGTCCGTACGAAACGCGATTATTACGCTATATCTTTTTATTTCCTGGAAATAGAAGGGATATTTATATAAACTTAAAAGACGCCTGAACACATTTTAGAAAGAAAACCAGTCTCTGTTTAAAGCAAAGTCTGAATTTTACCTAAATAAAGGACCACGGCTCATTCATTTTGAGTCAACACCCCCTCCCCCGCCCCTCAGTAAAGTTCCAACCCATACAACTATCCCTACCAATTACTGAATCATGTAATATTCCGTCTCATGAAGTTTTGAACTTCACCTTTATGTTTCAGTTTTTATATCATTTCTCGTTCCAGCCAGTGCACGACGAATGATATATCAAAGGCCATGGTATGCGCTATCCTGTCTGTGGTATGGTGCATATAAACAAATCCCTTGCTACTAATGGAACCATGTAACGGGTTTCCTCACCATGACTATGTGTCAGAATTACGAAATGTTAGACATCCAATAGTCGATGATTAATAAACCAATGTGCTCTAGTGGTGTCGTTAAACAAAACAATTTCTTTCTTTCTTCTGTGTTCAACGGTTGTGTCAAAGTCGTAATATTGCTATTCCGTGAACCGGGCTGTCCTCCCCTGGTCTGTGGCGGTTCCCCAGAGATTCGTCCTCGGAGGCCCAGTGTCCCACACATCGAGTCCCAGGATCGACGCCACCTCGAGGTGAATGGACAGCTCCGTGAGGATTCGATAGGATACAACTTCTTCTCCATCATCTTATCATGACAATGATGATGATGATGATGATGACATCATCATCACCACCATCGTCATTATCATCATCGTCGTCATCGTCGTCGTCGTCATCATCATCATCATCATCATCATCACCACCACCACCATCATCATCATCATCATCATTTAAACACGAACATAACCTTAAGTGCATAACTACCAATTAAGGTGATCTTAACGCTAAAATCGCTTCGTAGAACGGGGCTGGACTCAAGACTCTAAAAATAGAGTCCGACACTTTTACGCCATGGTAACACCATAAAAACTGTATGCGTGTGACATCATTGAAGATTGAGTCTAGACTCTAATAGTTTTATAAGCACTGGCCCTGGTCCTTAGGTCGATAATAGTCCAAAATGGGCTAATGTTCTGGTGTCAGACAAGTGGGCGATCCCCTTCTATTTGTTCTTCTTGTTCTTCTTGTTCTTGTTCTTCTTCTTCAGCGTCCAAATTGCGATTTAGGTCCTTAGTTTCGATAGTAGTCCAAAATGGGCTATCAGTGCAAGTTCTGGTGTCAGATGAGCGGCCGATCCCCACAACTTGGTGGTTAGGTCTGCATCCTGTGATCAGGTCAGGTTTCTCTGAACAATGTCTTAGTTTCTGATGCGTATATGTGTAGGTGCACAGTGCACTGTCAGCGATATGGAAAGAAAGAAAGACATATTTTATTTAACGACACACATTCTAACTACGGTTATATGGCGTCGGACACGTGGTTAAAGACCCGGGGATAATTAGAGAGGAAACCCGCTGCCGCCACTCCATAGGTTACTCTTTTCGACTTAACAGCATCAAGGGATATTTTATATGCACCATGCCACAGACGAGATATTAAGTACCGCTGCCTTTGTTACAGTTCCACCACTGGAACAAGAAATAGCCCAATGGGCCCACTGACGGGAATCGATCTTAAACTGACAGCGCATCAGGCGAGCGCTTTACCACTGAGCTACGTCCAGCCCCTTATTAATGATATAGATTCTTTTCAGATGGACATAGTGTCTAGATGGTAGGGACAGCTTAGCTATGTTGTAATGTTGTTGAAAGATGATGATAACGACGAAGAGAATGATGATGACGACAATTACAAGGTTAATGACGTTGATAATGACGGTGATGATGATAATAATGACAATTTGACGACGATGATGATGATGATGATATGACAATGACAATGATGATATGTTAGTGACAATGATACTGATCTCGATAATGATGGTAATGGTAATAATATGGCGATGATGATGATGACGACGGTGATGTGATGATATGACAGTGACGATGATGTGATGATATGAAAGTAACGATGTTATGTCGATGATGATACCATGATACTGATGACGATAATGATGGTAATGGTAATGATATGGCGATGATGATGATATGATGATGATGATGACGAAGATGATGTGATGATATGACAGTGACGATAATGTAATGATATGACAGCGACGATGATGTGATGATATGAAAGTAACGATGTTATGTCGATGATGATACCATGATACTGGTGACGATAATGATGGTAATGATAATGATAAGGCGATGATAATGATGATGATGATGATGGTGGTGGTGATGATGATGATGGTGATGATGATGATGATGGTGGTGGTGATGGTGATGGTGATGGTGATGGTGATGATGGTGATGGTGATGGCGATGATGATGATGATGATGATGATGATGATGGTGATGATAATGACAATGATTATATGAAAGTAACTAATATGTCAATGATGATGCCATAATACTGATGACTTAGACCTTCCAAAAATGCCAAGTTTATGATTAGGCATTAGAAGTCCTAATTATACGTCTACAAGTTGTTATGATTCCCTAAGACAGACCGTATCGTGTATGTTGATCTGAGACGACCAAGTATTCCACATCCACGTGGTTACCGCATCTGGATCTATTCGTCCGTCCATTAAGTCTAGCCTGCACTGCTTTATTATGACATGTACGTGATTCGCCGCAAATTGACTTGTCTCCGTAATTGACTGGTCACTTAGAATTCCCTTTGTAACTAAGCGAGCCAGCATTAGTCGTCATACTATGTTGGAACACATTACCCAGTCTCATTAAGAAGCGAGATTAGGATCTGATGTAGGGTGTCTGCTTGGAGTGTTGGAGGCCTCAGGATCGATCCCAGAATGAGAACTGCTTTGTCTAATATATCAAACGCTGCAATACGTGCTGTCTTCTTCGAAAAGTCAATATCTATGTAACATGTAATGGCAAAATATTTCATTTCTTCAGTATTGTTTTGTGTTGTCATTTTGTGTTGTCATTTTGTGTTGTACTCCTGCCAGTGCACCACGATTGGTACATCAAAGGTCGTGGTATGTGCTATCCTGTCTATGAGATGGTGCGTAATAAAGATCCCTTGCTGCTAATCGAAAAGAGTAGCCTCAAGATATGGCAACAGCGGGTTTCATCTCTCAATATATGTGTGGTCCTTAACCATATGTCCGACGCCATAAGACCGTAAATAAAATGTGTTGAGTGCGTCGTTAAATAAAACATTTCCTTCCTTTCTTAATTACACCTTCCTTTTATTTAACCTCTTCTTCCTTTCAGATTCCTTAATTTCACCCCCCCCCCCCTCTTTCCTTGTTGTTTATTCTCTTCACGTTTCTCTGCACTTCCATTTCTTCACACTTCCACCACCAAAAATAACGACTGATGTACCAAAGGCCGTGGCATGTGCTGTCATATCAGAGAAAGTGCATATAAACAATCCCTTGTTGCTTATAGGAAAATGTAGAGGATTTCACTCTAAGACTTATCAAAGTGTTTGGCATCCAGTAGCCGATAGTTAATAAATCGGTTCACTCCCATAAGACAGACGTCCCATAAGGCAGACATGCCATTTGATAGACAAAACTCTTTACTGGGTTATGTAATGTATCCTGTACACCCCTGACTGCGTTAATGGTATTGCTCCAATCTGCTCAGCAAGCTATGCTGCAGTGCAACAGCAGTCTTAATTAATGAGCTGATTTCATGCAAACAACAGCGAGAGCTTAATTGTAATCTGGTAAATGCAATTAATAAATGTAAAGATACAGTGCTTGGTGGATTTTCCACTGCAATATCTCCATTCAATTCATTTCACTTCAGATTGACAATGTTTTGTTTTTATATCAATGATTACCGCACAGTTATGACAGTACCTATTTAAAAAAATTGTTATATCTACCAATTCCACACAGGCAACTAGGAGAAGTTAATTGTAATCTGCTAAACAGAATTAACAAATGTAAAGATACTGTGTTTTATGATGTCCGTGTTTTTAGAGTTTAGCAACATCCGTATACAATTCATTTCACTTCAGATAGACATTGTTTGTATATCAATGAGTATTATGTCTCTGACGACCAATGTCTTGTATTTCATTGACCATACATTTAAACCATAGCTAAGCACAGAGATAACATAAAAGTTCTTATATATTAACTGCATGTAGCTACCAAAAACAGTCATTCAATTTTTTAGTCATGGCTGGTCTTAGAAGGATAGAATTTGTTCAATCACAAAAAGGTTCACCACAAGTAATATTAGATGGATTTTTATTTGCAAAGAATCGCACCAGAGGGGAAATTGTTCACTGGAGATGCGTGACAAAAACGTGTACCCGGAAATGCACCACTGTCGGCGAATTTGTACGGAACACATCGGAACACAACCATCTTCCAAGTGATCCGAATGTTGCTCGGTTTATCAGCATACTACGGAAGCGAGCAAGAGAAGAAACAACACCTATGCAGCAAATATACAATGATGAGGTTGCAAAGCAAGCATTAGAAACTGTTCCTCATTTGCCTTCCTTTCCCAGTATGAGCAGTGCACTGTACAGACAGAGACGAGTTCTGATACCTGCCCTACCACAGACTAGAGCCGATGTCATCCTAGAAGAACCATGGACACAGACAAATGACGGAAGACGCTACCTGTTATTTAGCGATGGAAATGAAGATAACATGCTTGTGTTCTCTACAGATGAGCAAATCGTAGCTCTACAGGCTGCAGAATCCATTTTTTTATGGACGGAACTTTCTCTTCTTGTCCAGCATTGTGGAACCAATTATACATCATCCATGCTATGGACGGAACCACTATGTATCCCCTTGTGTTTGCTCTTCTTCCCGATAAACAGAGGATAACATACATTAGACTGTTCAGTTTGTTGAAAAATGAAGTTCAACAATTATTAAACCAACCCCTTGCTCCAAGTAAAGTTCAGACTGATTTTGAGATGGCTGCAATCCAGGCAGTTGAGACGGAGTTTCCGCAAGCTGAAGTAAAAGGGTGCTTTTTTCACTTTACACAGGCCATTTGGAGGAAAACTCAAGAACTGGGTCTTGCTGTTTTGTACAAAGAAGATCCAGCTGTACAGACATGGATTCGGAGGGCTGCTGGACTACCACTTTTGCCCATTGCACAAGTACAGGATGCATGGTTAGAAGCCATGAATGACGGACCTGATGTTCCACAGGCGGAGGCATTTAATGATTATGTTGTTTTAACATGGGTAGACGATGACTCCAGATTCCCTTTGATTGTATGGAACCATCATCTGACCACTGGCCCAAGAACAAATAATAATCTGGAGGGATTTCATTCCAGAATGAATCGTTCAATCCAAGTTCATCATCCAAACATATACCGATTTGTAGAATTAATCAAAGGAATAGAGACCTCCGAACGTGCTAAATTGAGACAGATAAACTTTGGAGCTGCCCCACCACCAAGAAAGAGAGTGTATAAGCAGAATGAAAATAGAATCGTGAGATTGAAGGCGCAACTAACCCTTGAACAGACAACGCCCATTCAGTTCTTGGATGCCGTTGGACATCTGTTAAAATTAGTATAAATTGTGGAACAGACAGAAAATTGAATCGTGAGACATGTTAAAATGTGTATCCCGGGTATATGTATGTGTATAAATAAATCTAATTTTATATAATTTTGTTATGTGTTTTGTATTTAATTGTATCCGACTATTCCATTATTTACTACATGTATTATTCAAGGTAAACGGCAGGTAATTAGTAATGGGTCTGCGTTATGGGACGTCTGTCTTATGGGAGGACACCAATAAATCAATGTGCTCTAGAGACACAACTAAGCAAAGAGAACAAAACCTTCAAATTTTCCATCCCCAAATTGTTTTTTCTTTGTTTTCCGTTCTTTTCTTTTTCTTCTTTTCTTTGTGGCCTTCCTTCCACAACAAACAGAGATATATAAATAGTTTATTAATGCATGAAAAAGGTTGTTTTGTTTAACGACACCACTAGAGCACATTGATTTATTAACCATCGGCTATTTGATGTCAAACATTTGCTAATTTTGACATATATTCTTAGAGAGGAAACCCGCTACATTAGTAGCTAGGGATCTTTTATAATTATGCACCATCCCACAGACAGGATATCACATACCACGGCCTTTAATATACGGCCTTTGTAACGAGGAAAAAAACCCAATCAGTTATTTAACGACACGACTAGAGCACAATACTTTATTAATCATCGGCTATTGGATTTCAAACATTTGATAATTCTGACATATAGCGGCTACTGCCCAATGGGCCAGCCGACGGGGATCGATTCCAAACCGACCGCGCATCAAGCGAGCGCTTTACCACTGGACTACGTTCCGCTCCTTAAT